>NW_017386007.1:615855-620446 GCF_000237925.1 Schistosoma mansoni | reverse complement strand
AACCCAGGACCCACCAGACATTAACACCGTTGGATGTCGGCTCAATAGTCTATCGGTTAAGTGCTCTAGTAGGTCCTGGGTTCGAATCTCGCGAGTGCGGGATCGCGCATGCTAAGGGGTCCCATAATAGGACGAAACGATCGTCCAGTGCTTCTAGGTTTTCCATGGTGTTCTAGCCTCAATTGACTTATGATTTCAACTATAATCTCTAGTTAACAATATTACATCTTCATTTCATATAATCCCATATTGATTGAAAGTGAATTGTGTTGATTAACTTTCAATGTATTTGTATAAAACTGATTAATTGAATATCAAGATATTCTCCATTGTATTCAATGAATTGATTTTGATTATGTAACATAAATGATGAGAGCTTAGTTACTAATCATTGAGATGAATCGATATTTTATTGATTGAAAGTGGATGTATGTTCAGTCTTTCTTAGTTCTTGTCAATAAATTACAGTGACTTGAATTATGTTAAACCCATATAAGTTATTCTAGCCTCTGGAACAATCATCAAACTAGGTAGGTCCTGGGTTGGAATCTCGCGAGTGCGGGATCGTGGATGCGCACTGCCACTGAGGAGTCCTACATAGGACGAAACGATCGTCCAGTGCTTCCAGGTATTCCATGGTGGTCTAGCTTCAATTGACTCATGATTTCAACTACCCAAGTCTATTCATTCTTCTTAAGTCACATTTTGATCTTTTCAATTATTCTCTTATTAATCTTGACTGTTGTTTTTTATATGATCGTATTTGTGTCCATTTATTATTCGACTCATTACATATGTGTAACTTATTTTTTTTGACTATAAATGTCGACTATTTTCGTATGTAGCTCCTCCGGGGTCTACTTCCGGTCCCAAGCTAGGATATAGGAGGAGGGTTGGGTATGGGGTTAGCAACCCCATCCCTGTAGAAAAACTAACTCGCTAAAAAAACGCTAACCAGAAGAAATAATCCAAACCGTTTTAACTTTGCCCTGGGAGTTGAAGGAAGAATTATGACACCTCATGATGAAAGCCGAGGTTCTTCGAAAGTCACAAGGCTGATGCCCCTTCTATAAATGTTGACTCATTCTTGGTTAAATCGAGTTATTTAACATGCATTTTGCAATCCATTTCGTTTCTCTCTATTCTCTATACATATTCGAAATTCATTCTTGTAGATGACTTATTTAACTCTGTTAATCATTAACGCGAATCAAATCAATAATTATATACGAGTACTGATGATATGTACAAGTCGCTATCAATAATTATACGATCCAATTGATGTCAGATATATCCCAGGGTCAATAAGCTACGAATATAAGAGAAGACAGCTATTGTTAACTGTATGGAAGAACTAATTAGCGTTACCACCGTTATTATGTTCAATAACACCATAACATTAGGCAACTTTTCATTCTCAGATTTAGTTTTATATATAGTATATAACCAGAAACCTCTTGTTTATTCAAAGTCATAGTTTTGATTTATCAAAAACTGAAAGTGATTCTTTGTCCCCGTTATGATATATATACCAACATTTATTTATTTTTATATATCCAAACACATAAATATTGGTACGAAGAGGCACCAGGTACATATGCGCCACACAAATCTCATCTGATTTGTGTGAGGGTTGTGATACTGCCCGGGTGACCAGACCGAGTCATGTGGTTTTTTTAGGGGGCCAAACCTGGAGCCTACGACCTAAAGATCTGATCCACAAGGTAGTGGAGCATCGTAATGAGATGCAGTCCCATGGTAGCTGATGACCAACGATTGATTCATACGCCATTTGTTCCTTCAGGATACTGGAGCCCATGTGCACCATTGGTTTGGAGATAGGGTTTTCCAACTCCTTTAGGTGGAGTTTCCGTGTCCACCAACCCGGTTAGAGCACTGGACATTCGCTTTTCGTCCTCTCAATTCCGTAAACAACACCTGCAGTGAGTAGGACTTCGCTGGTAGAGGCTATATACGCGTGGCGATGTGAGAGCTTTTCAAGAGAGAGAGTGAACTCTCCCCACTCTCGGCCGTACCAAGGCATTTGGGGGCATATATACCAACAATATGTTATACATCGTGAGGAACTGGTAATAAGTTCCCTTTGTATTCTATAAACCACTAATTCATTTATACAAAACATATTTGTTAATGATGAAGTAATAGATCAAGTAAATGATCACTCAGTAATTAATGATTACAAAATCGTTTGGAAGAAGTTTTCACTTTTTCTTAGCTTTGTTTAATAATGAATAGATTCATCAAATTCATTAATTAACAAAGAAATAAACAGTGACAAATTTAAGGTCAACAAGAACCAATCAACATTGAGGTGCATAGGACAAGCTGTGAATCACATGTGGAAAAATTCAAACACTTCACTTCTACCCGAAGTTTGTGCTGCTGACGATGTCATTCAGAAAGACGATGAAAGCTCCACGACCAAACCATCCAGCTCAGAAAACAAACCCACATCAAAATCATCCACCTTAGCTACAAATCATCTCCATCATCTCATTAATTTTTTTTCCTTTAACTATAAGTATATGCGAACCAGACTATATAGAAGTATGTCTAATTCAACTTCACTCAATCATAAATCATATAAGTAATATCAGTATATCACATATTCGAATGGTCCTTTGCTATATAGTTTAAATAGTTAGATACCTTTTAGTGTCGGTTGCTATGTTAAGCCCATATACCTTATTCCAACTTCTGGGCAAACCAATTTACCTATCCATCTTAAGTAAAGTTTTCACCTTGTTAATTATTCACTTATCAACCCCGACTATTTTTTATATGAGCGTAGATGTGTGTACCCATCTTATCCTATTCATCGCATGTCTATCATTTATTCTTATCTGACTATAGATATTGATTAACGCTTGATTGAAGTAAGTTGGCTTACCCGCCATCTCCCAATGTACGTTATCTCCGCTTGCTCGCTGATATTTGCCCATATGCTTATAGCTTTCTGGCCTGCGTCATTTATCAATAAAACTGTAGTTGCCGCTTCTCTTTACCTTCTGATTTTATACACCATTAAGATTTGTATTATAACGGTTATCGAGGTGAACGATTAAAAGAAGCACGGCACTACAGAATTGATGATCCTGACTTACGAATACGCAACAACATACTTCATATTATGGTTATTTTTGACAAAGTGATATTCGGATAAGTCAACGAAATAAATCAAACAAATCAGTAAAACTTGTCTAGGTTGATTAATATTAAACTGGGAAAAGTCATTCATTTTTGTGATAAACTCTTTTCTAAATAATTATAAGTAGTTAATTATAGTTAAACGTTTAAATTATTAGTGGATTAGTTGAAGTTAGACATTAACATCGTTGGATGCCAGTTTAATGGTCTAGAGGTTAAGCGTTTGTGTGTGAGACTGAAAGTCTCGGGTTCGAGTCCGCGTACGAAGTCGTGGATGTGCACTGCTCATGAGTTCATATTAGGACGGAATGGCCGTTCAATGCTTCTAGATTTCAAATGGTGGTTGACTAATCCGTTTGACCTTAACCGTTAAATATTAAAACACATAAAACTAAACTCACATGGTCAATATATGAGTAAGTTTTAATGTAAATAGCTTTGAAAAGATATATTGAACAGTTAATTAGCTGAAGGTTTAGCAAAATTGTTGACATTTGTTATTGACTGCTGACAGTGAGAAAAGGACAAAATATACAGAGAGAATAGATAGATTGTAGCTAATAGTGGAGTTCTGGACACGTGTTTTGTCAGCGTTGATCTTAGCTCAGGAACTTGAATCCAGTACTTTAAACACTGAATACGCTATCCAATGAGCTACTAAATCGTACAGTTTGGATGAATCTTATTCACCATATGAGGGATTAATTCTTCTCTTTTTTGGTACTCAGAATTGAATTTTGATTAATGTTTTCTGACAATTGTGAATCCAGTACAAATGCTATCGATGAAGTCAATGTGTACTAAGTTATGTAGAACAGATGGATATAAGGCCACAAATGAAATCTTTCTCATAATGATATCAACTATAAATGTCTAAGGAGTGAGTAGCTATTTTTATTCAATAGCTCAATGATCAATATGTTCATTGTTTGAATCTGAAGCTACGGAGTTCGAGTTCCGATGTTAAAAAACATAACACTGTGATTCAGGTACTTTCAGCGGAAAATTTCTAAACAAGACGAAACGGGAGCTATGGATCCTACTACTAGCCACAAAACCATATAATTCGTGTCTGATTCGTTTACGTTCAAATATACAATGATATAGTGTGCTGAGAAGCACATAACTGTAAATTGGGAAGGTGTGAAAAAACGGGCTTGGCTGTTGATGGGGTAGGTATGAATAAGAAATTAAAAACACAATCGATTGAGTGCATTTGTATTGATTGTTTGAATCTTCTCATTAATGTTTAGGCATGTAATTGATTAGTCTATTCATATTGTCTCGATAATGTTCGAAGCCACAAGCCTCTACTTATTTTACTTTTACTTACGCCTGTTACTCCCAATGGAGCATAGGCCACCAACCAGTATTCTTCAACCCACTCTGTCATCGGCCTTCCTTTCTAGTTCTATCCGATTCT
>NW_017386007.1:520928-615655 GCF_000237925.1 Schistosoma mansoni | reverse complement strand
GGTTGAGGTTAGACATTAACACCGTTGGATGCAGGCCGGCTTAGTGGTCTATCAGTTAAGTGCTCTGGCGCGAGACTGGTAGGTACTGGATTCAAATCTCGAGAGTCAGGATCGTGGATGCGAACTGTTGAGGAGTCCCATAATAGGACGAAATGGCCGTCCAGTGCTCTCAGGTTTTCCATGATGGTTTAGCTTCAATTGACTCATGATTTGAACTATGAAAATACTGAAATCTGCACAAAACCTCTCTCTGATCTATAATCAATTTTTCTACAAGTGATTATCAAAGGATCTTTGGGATTGATCAGTTTTCAACATTCCATTTGTAACTACTAAATTTAACAGTCATTCAATATAGATTATAATAGGTAAATTTAATAATGAACTTACCGGATCATAATAAACACACTATAGATCACACTGGATAGAGATTCATTTTTGTAATGTAAATATGAAATACTTCATTTCTTCAATTATATATAAACATGGATTAGACAGTATACTTGAGAAAAGTATCCTTCTCTTGTTTCATTAGTTGTATTACATGTGTAAGGTGATGTTTCTAAGTGAACACTTGACTATATTACGTAATTCTTATATATTACCATGACTGATGTTATTCATGTCAGGTTTTTCACATGGTAACTTAAAAGAACCATAAATTGAATCATGATAATTAATTTTATTATCTAAATCCGTTAAATACCATGATGATATTGGTAAATATGTATCTGAAGTAGTAATAATAATACCTGTACCACTATCTACTCCACTATCACTACCACATATACTATTTGTTTGATTAGTTATATTAGTTAAATTAACAGATATCATACCATTACTTAATAATTGTACATCTTTATCATATAGGTCTATTCTATCAGCAAAGGAATCCATATGTATAATATTTGGAATCGGTTCATTAGAATGTTTAATAATGAATGAAGTTGGTTGATATGGTATAGTATGATATCTGTTTGGTGTTGTTGACATCCATTCAGTTGTATGATGGCATGACTCGTTTTGTTCATTAACATGAAAAGGATATACATGTATAGATAATTGATTAGCATTCTCATCACTATAACATGGTTGTATATAAGAAGGTAATTTCTCATCTATACTAGTGGTTATCATTGTCCCTGTTAATAATGTTCCATCATATAAACCTTCTGATGAAGGAAATTCTTTAGGATATGATCCTAAAACAGTTGAAGGTAAGAAGATTGTCCGATTTGAAGTTTTCTCATATCTTCTATCAGTCATAGGAGATAAATTGACGGAATGATGAAATTCATAATGTTTATTATGATTCTGTGTATCTGATGTAATGATTATACCTGGTTTATATTCTCTACATGAAGTATTCGATAAAGATCTTAATATTTGATGATCTGATTTGAAACGTATCCATAATATGACAGCGGTTAAACTGATAATTAAAGCTAAACTACATATAATAATTAAAATCAATATTATTTTATTACTAATATGGGAATGATGTAATGTCCAAAAGCCAAATGGATTCCCTATAGGTTCACTGATATTGACATAAAAAATGACTTCAGTAGTTTGTTGTGGTTTACCTTTATCTTGTAAATGAATTGTTATTATATATAAACCAGGTATAGGTGTACTCCTTGATCTTAAATATTGATTCCTTAATTGTAATTCATTCATATGAATAGATTGATTTTTAATGGATAATTCAATTTCTTTCTTTTTGAAGTGATTATTCCAAGATGTTGTTAATTGACCTGTTTGTTCATGAATAGTAAAATAGAAAAATCCATCATGAAGTTCCAAGAAGTCTGTATTCTCATCGACTTCATATTTCAGTTTTCTTTCGTTTATCTTTAGATTACTTCTACTGCTAGTACTTTCAAAAGGATCAAACGAGTTGGATTGTCTTTTACTACTTATCTTCAAATTACTTCTATTGCTAGGATTTTCAAAAGTATCAATCGAATTCCTATTATTCACCTTCATACTAATATCATTCTGTTGTTGTTTAAGTTTTTGTTTTAAATGGTAGATTTTACTTGGTACTATAGTATAAATGACGGTACCATTATCACCAGCATCTAAATCTTTACCACGTATTGTAGCTATTAATGTACCAAATGGTGTATCAACTGGTATCATTGATGATGTAGATTGACGGCTATTTAACCAATTCGATGATTTAGACATACCAAATAATAGACTACCATTATTTGGATATAATAAATATGGTTGATTATCATTGATATCATCAATGTAAAATGTCAAGGTAGTTGTACATGTATGACTTATGAATTGACCATGGTCATATGCAATTAATTTAATTATAAATTGAGTTTGTTTCTCACGATCTAATACCCCAGATACAACCAATCTTGATTGATTATCAACTGAAATCATAGAATTATCATTCATTTCGTTGCCATGGTTACTATTTAATTGATCGGATATACTAGGTAAATAAAAGTATGATTGATCAATTAGTTTTATACTAATTGTTGAATTCTCTCCTAAATCTGGATCAATAAAATTTAATTGATTTAATATTATTGTACCTAATGGTAAATTCTCTTCTATATGAAATTCTAATGATCCATTATATTTAGGTGGATTATCATTTACATCAAGTAAATGAATTTTTATACTTGTTGTATTTGTTTTAATGATTGATTTGAAGTTTCCCGTTTCGTTATTGATCCTGTTATCATAACCACCACCACCACCACCATCGTCATCATCATCATCAGCGATGACTCCACCATCCTTCACAGTAACAAAGAGATGAAGGATATTGATTAATTCTCTATCTAAGTGATCAGTTGTATATATCGTTCCATTTGTAGCATCGATTTGAATGAATTTCAAATATTCCAAATGATCTGACACCAGTTCATATCTTAATTGACCATAGATACCTGAATCTAAATCCATAGCAACAATATATCCAATCTTTGTATAGATTGGTACATTTTCATATATTGAAAATTCATAATTCAATTGATTAAATTGTGGCCAATTATCATTTAAATCACCTAATGGTAATTCAAACCATTTTTGAATGAATTTTGGCGGTTCTGCTATATCATGACATTGGATACCAACTAGAAGTTGACCCTTCTTATTTGTATCTTTTTCATAATCAAATTGACGTTGATTAAACAAACCATAAGCATAATTTGAATAAGAGATTAAACGAAAACTTACAAGATTTCGCTCTTCATTAATCAGTTGACATTGAATTTTATTTATTGAACAATCATCTTTATCATTAATCGATATTAATCTTAATAATTGTGGTGTTGGATCATTTTCATAAAGGAGAGGAAATTGACTAACATTCCCTATACTACTATTATTATTACTACTACTACTTATTTCAGTAGTTTGTATTGGGATCATTTCAATTTCTGGTTCATTATCATTAATATCAATAAGATGAATTGTATAACTTATACTTGATGTTAATTTTGGTATACCATTATCTATAGCTTGTATTAATAAAATTAGTTTACGTTCTAATTCATTTTCATAATCTAAAAGATCAGATATTGTCAATTCACCATTCCATGGATTTAATGAATATTTCGATATTATTGATTGAATATTTGATTGATCCCAACCACCATATATTGATTTCCAATCAATTAAATAGGTAATATTACCATTTTCACCTTCATCTAAATCTTTTGTATAAAATTGAAAGATTTTTGTACCGATGGTAAGATTTTCCATAATGAAGATATTATTGTTGTCATTATGGTTAAAGGTCGTTGTATCTGTGGTGAAATTTATGAATATTGGTGCATTATCATTAATATCAGCTACTTTAATACGTAATATCATATCAGAATATAATGGTGGTTCACCATGATCTTCAACTATAATTCTATAATAATAAATTGATTGTTTTTCACGATCTAACATATAATCTACTTGTAATTGAGGTGATCCTATAATAGATTTAGTATTGATCTTATTTATAATTAATTGATCTGGATTAATTAAGCTGAATGGAGATTCTATACTAGATGTATAAGAATCATTACTAATCTGGTTAGTAACTAAATGATTGATTATTTGTAATCGATATTGTTTAATACCATAACGTGGTGAATCTTTATCTATAGCCATAGGTAATGAATAACGTTTACCTATAGAAATAGATTCTGGTATAATTAATTCATAAATATTTAAATTTTGATTATAAATATCAATCAAATTTTCATTGTTGGTGTTGTTGCTATGCTTGTTGGTGTTGTTGCTATGCTCGTTAGTGTTGTTGCTATGGTTGTTGTCGGTGTTGATTATTGATTTAGGGAATAAGGGAATATTATCATTTTCATCAATAATAATAATTTGTATTTGAAATTTAATTGGTTTTAAATTATTAATTGTAAATAAATAACCTTCAATATTCATTTGACAATAATTTAATAAACAACAATTAAATTTAGAACAAATCAAATCACGATCAATCACATTACGTGTATATAAATCACCTTTTATAGTTAATTGATAATATGTATCTGGGATTAACATTGATCGAATGAAGATGTTTCCATGTTGTTGTTGTTGTTGTTGTTGCTGGTGGGGGTGGGGGTGGTGGAGATGGGGATGGGGATGGGGATGGGTATAATTAGTAGTCAATATATTACCAACTAAATAATTCAATGGTGTATTATCATTTAAATAAAATTGAATTTGATATTCTAATAATGATTCATTATTACTAAGTACATTATAAGTAGTATTATTAATATAATCAATATTTATTGATTTTACTTCATAATTGATTTGAAATTTAATCAATATTAAATTGATTAAATAAATAATTAAATATAATTTAAATATAATTTTAAAATTTATATTCATATTATAGTTGCTAGGTGAAAGGAGGAGTAAGAGAAAGATAAGTCATATTGTATGAAATTGTCATTTTATTTGAATGTTTTCTATGAAACTATAACAATTCGATGAAACATAACTGATGAAGCCAACTGAAGATGAAATTTTTTGAAATTTCATCTAAAATTCCACATTTTTATTGATTAAGATAATAATAATAAGTGTCTATTGAATATAATTAACTCAAATTCGATGAAATGCAACTGATGAAGCCAATTGGAGACGAAATGCTTTGAGTATAAACAAATAAGATAATAATAATCAATGTATATTGAATATAACTAACTCAATTCGATGAAATGCAACTGATGAAGCCAATTGGAGACGAAATGCTTTGAGTATAAACAAATAAGATAATAATAATCAATGTATATTGAATATAACTAACTCAATTCGATGAAATGCAACTGATGAAGCCAATTGGAGACGAAATGCTTTGAGTATAAACAAATAAGATAATAATAATCAATGTATATTGAATATAACTAACTCAATTCGATGAAATGCAACTGATGAAGCCAATTGGAGACGAAATGCTTTGAGTATAAACAAATAAGATAATGATAATCAATGTATATTGAATATAACTAACTCAATTCGATGAAATGCAACTGATGAAGCCAATTGGAGACGAAATGCTTTGAGTATAAACAAATAAGATAATGATAATCAATGTATATTGAATATAACTAACTCAATTCGATTGAACACAACTGATGAAGCCAACCGAGGACGAAACTGTTTGGAATTTCATTTAAAATTCTATATTTTTATTTCAATATAACTAACTCATATTTAGTTCGACAGACATATCGAAATGAACATACTTAATGTATATACATGTTATTATCTATAAGAATAAAGATCAATAAATTTTATGGAGAAATTCATTCTTATCTTATTCACTGTTCCCCCCTCTCTCTCTCTCATCCCCCCTCTTTCTCTCTTATCCTCCCTCTTTCTCTCCATAGATAGTTATGGAAACAATTTTTTTTTTATCCCCTAAACTTTATTTTAGTTAAGATTGAGTATAGATGAATTAACAACTAATCGTTAACCTTACAAAAAGGAAAAAAGCACATCTCTTTAAGTTCTCTCTTTATTATAACTGGACAAAATAGTCTAATGTATATAATACTATTTACCTGTAGATTAGAATTGACCAGTCAGAAGAAAGTATAGTTAATGTATAGTTAAGTTAATATTAAGCATTTGAATTAAAGAAAATTGATTAATGAATATACAATTATCAGTATGGGGTTTTGTAGAGATTTTAGTATTTTCATAGTTGAAAGTGTCAGTCAATTGAAGCTAGACGACTATAGGAAACCTGGAAACATGTTGGATGCCAACTCAATGGTCTATCGGTTAAATGCTCTGGTACAAGAGACTGGTAGGTCCTGGGTTTGAATCTGGCTCGCGAGTACGGGATTGTGTATGCGCACTGCTAAGGAGTCTCATAATAGGATGAAACGGCCGTTGAGTAATTCCAGGTTTTCCATGGTAGTCTAGCTTCAATTGACTCACGCTTTCAACTATGAGAATATACAGTTGTTTTGTCGTTGTTGTTAATGGATAAAATATCATACTTGTTATAAGCTAAGATGGATAGTGGGTAGCAGTTGAATCCAGGAATAGAGATATTTTGTCCTATTTAGGACTCGTCAGCTGGATGTACTTGTATCCAAAAGTGGTGAAGTGTCTGTGGTCCTGAATTCCACTGTTAGCCACTATCCATCATTGCTTATAAAAGCTTGTGATTTAAAGGGGATATCAAGGCAGTTCACACAGCATATACATATGCCAACAAGAGATTGCTCAATGGAAGTCCTAAATACCAATGAGAAGATACAAGTAAATAATACCAAGTGAAGTATTATACCTGTTATATTATTTGTATTCTTTATTTTTAAGTAAATTTATCTGAGATCTACGGAATCTTGGATGCACATTGCTGAGGAGTCTCACAATAGGACGAAACGACATTCCAGTGCTTCCAGATATTCAATGATGGTCTAACATCAATCGATTCATGATCTCAATTAAACACTGAATAATCTTCACAACCCTATACTAATACAAATGTATAATATTGAATAGTGTAGTAAGAAGACAAAGATTATTAGAATTATATGATATATTAGAGTATAACATTTCAATTATTCTGATCATAATGTATATTATTAAAATATATGATATATTCTGATGGAGTTTTGTTCTCTAAGCTGGATGGTTTGGTCATGGAGCTTTCATTGTCCTTCTGAACGACATCATCAGAACATACTTCGGGTAGAAGATACATTGGATTTAGTGATTTTTAGATTTTCATTATTGTAATTATGGATTCTTTAAAACGTTTTGATTGTAAGCATTTAACACGACTGGTAATACGTATGTGACTTGAATATTAGTTATTCACTGGCTTATTTAGAAATCAGAAAGGGTTTTGTGGAGATTTCACTATTTTCATAGTTCAAATCATGAGTCAATTGAAGCTAGACCACTATGGAAAACCTGAGACCACTGGACAGCCATTTCGTCCTATTATGGAACTCCTCAACCCAGGACCTACCAGTCTCGCGCCAGAGCACTTAACTGATAGACCACTGAGCCGGCCTGCATCCAACGGTGTTAATGTCTAACTTCAACCAATCCACGATTTTTGAGCAACCGTTCACCAATTGTCTTCAGTGAGTTGATATCTCTACAACACATGTGGTTGAACTCCACTGGTCACTGCTTCCCACTGGAACTCAAGGAAACATCCTTTGAATTCAGTCAGTAGTGAGCATATGATTATAGATCAGAAGGGGTTTTGTGAAGATTTCAGTGTTTTCATAGCTGAAATCATGAGTCGATTGAAATGTTAGTATTATTTTCAAGGTTTATGGTGGTAAAGTACAAATATCTCTTCATATATACATTAGAATGGTTGATTATACAGATTGAAGTGATTTTAATAGTTGGATTCATGAGTCGATATAAACTAGATCACCATAGAAAACTTGGAAGCGCTGGATGGCATAGATCGACTTATGAATTCAATTATTAAAATCACTACAATTTCCACAAATTTTCTTCCTAATAACGATCACCATGTTCTCACTTGTGACTAGCTTCAAGATGGATTTCGTGGAGTTTTAGTAAGAAGCCATGATCAGTAGAGTTCAATCCGTGTCGGTTAGAGACATGTATCTATCTCAGACAACGGATGAATGATTATGCAAGATCGTGGATCGATTGAAGTTTGACACTACCACTGTTAGATGCCGTTGCAATGATCAAGATTTTATGAGTTCACGCAAGAAAATGAAGGTACTACGTTCGAATCCCACATGTAGAATCATGGATGCGCTATGCTGAATAATCCCATACTATGACGAAACGGCCATTCATTGCTTCTATCTTTTTCAATGGTGGTCTAGCTTAGATCGACTTATGATCTCAACTTCCGTCAATTTTTATATATAGGCAATATATCACAATCAAATAGTTATAATCTCGTAAAATTGATCATTCCAAAGTTCATCAAAATTAACTAAATTATTTACACCAAGGTTTCTGATAAGTTAAATATAAACTCAACAGTTCATTGAAATCATGAACCGACCTAAGTTAGTTCACCTTTGAAATCTACACAACATCCATACTGACAATTACCATGTGTTCACTAGTGACTAGATTCAAAAAGAAATTTATAATGCTCTAGTGAGAAGTTATGACCAGTGAAGTTAATCTGTTTTGAGTATACTGCATCTGCACACCCGAAGACAATATAAGATGATCTTGAAATGTTATGAATTGATTGGAGTTAGATATTAACTCTGCTGGATACTGAATCAGTGGTTCAGAGATTAAACGTTCACTTGCATGACTGATCGTCCTGAGTTCTTTCTTCCTTCGCTTTTCTTAAATAATCATAGGAGTATTATAGAGGTTTAGACCAACTTAAATTGATTCTTTATATATGAGTACTAACTATATACATATTGCAATAATCTTTAGTGAAGGGTGGCGGAGATTGTTGAATTTCATTTAAGTCATGAACCGTTCTAGATTAGAAGACTGTTAAAAGTCTTTTAGCGCTGAACGATCGTATTATCCTCCGTATGGGACTCTTCATCACTGCGCTTTCATATATGCAATTAAATGTTCCTTTACAATGAACGTTATTAAAATATTGCACAACTTATAGTTTGCCAATTTCGGAATGATTGTACTTCCACATTGAAATACAGATGTTTGAGTTCATGGTGTACAATCTTTATTTATCAGTCAATATAGAAGACATTTCATACTTCATCATATTGGATGATAATGCATACAGTGTCAATGAATCTATAGTATACCAGTCTGAAACCGTCATTCTTATCCTATTTATATGTTTGATTTTAGCAACATTTATGAGAATACATCAAGTTTTAGAGTTGTATCGTCTGATCCTACAAGCTATCAATCGGATACATTCATTTAGTATTGTTTTTTTGAATCTTCCCATCGATGTGTTAGGATTGCAACTGGTCAGTCTCTTATCGGTATATGTGAATACTGTGAATATTGCCTCGATATAGCCTTAATTCACAAGCATGATAAGCAAAGATGGATAGTGGCTAGCAGTAGAATCCAGGACAAGGCGCGTTTCGTCCTATTTGGGACTCGTCAGTTAGATGTACCTGCATCTCTGACTTGTTGATGTTCACTCTGGGACTCTAACCTAGTACCTTTCGCATCAAACGCCATCACGTTATCCACTTGACCACTGAGTCCTGACATCAATCGGGTAAACTGGATGAATACATGTTATTTTCTTATTGAAACGTATAGCATCTTCACGAATTACATTTGTAATTTACATATATCATAGGGATATAGTTTTTTTGGAAATATAAAATTGACACCCTATTCACATTCAATTATTCAACTGTTTGAAATAATCAACAACAAAAATTAACACATAATGGTTACATTTTGTCCAGCGTGCCAAAAATTAAAAGTCATAGACTTAAGTAGTTCTCATCTTACACCTACCCTGGTAATATTGATTTATATTATCCAGCGTGATGGGGCTTCAAGTTGTTTTTCATATTATTTTCTTCATTATCTTGGTCCTCCCTTTACCCTCTATTTCTAGTCTATTTGACCTTTCATCTTTATATACAAATCTTCTTAACGAGTATATAAGTGATCAGATCGTTCGAAATGTATTGCGCTAATATATCACATAGTTCTGATAATCTTCGTCTTCTTATTACACTAACCAAATCAATGAAAGGGACTAGTTGCTTGGAATATCATAACCATTTTTCTTACTTATAAGGGACTTGATGTCCGAAACTACCATCTAAAAGATAAATCACACTGCACGACAGAATTGGATGGAAATCATCTAATCTTCCACGTTTACTGCCATACATAGAAGCACTATGAAGATAGCGAGTTGTTTGTAACAGTTCACAGCTGAGTAGTGTTGGTCGTTTAAGCACAACCAGATGTAATGAAGATGAGGATATTGTTTTTACAAACCTGTCCTGAAACGTTCATGGTGGAAATTCATTGACTAATGTCAATATACCTGATAATAATACTATCACTAATTCTCCTATTAGTACTACTTCTATGTCAAACAATACTATTACTACGAATCCTACTACTACTGGTCCTACTCCTACTGCTATTACTATTACTACTACTACTACTACTACTACTTTTACTATTGCTGCTTCTGTTTATCCGAGATCAAATACTGTTGTGAATGCTCAGTGGTCAAGATTTCTTAGAATCTCTACCCTGAAATGGTCGACTTCATGGAATTTATTATTCATGGGAATTCCATGCAAATTACATTCATTCCACAATTGACAAGCGAATGCATTCCAGTGACCAAATACAAGTTCGTGAACCATGCTTGTATTCTCATGTGTCTTATAATGACTGAATGTAAATGTTGATCATCGAACTGTATGCAGATAGATGGTGAGGAGTTGTAAACGGAAGCTTGATAAAGAGAAATGAGATTGTTTCCGCAACCAGATGATGGTTGATTATACAAGTGTGTGTGTGCATTTTCGATTTTCCATTGTCAATCTGTGATGAGTTAGGTACATCGAACCTTGGTGACGTTGACGGTGAACGTACACTCGGCAGAAGTGGGAACCGTGTCATTTCTTATTGTTTATGGCTAACAGTACTCGATTAGGATCAACTAATTTTGTATTCAATTAGGTTATCGACCTGGTTAAACTTATCTGATCGCCAGGACTCCCTACTTCCTCACTATTTATTTATTTAACACATACATATTGGTACAAAGGGCACCGGATACATATGCGTCACACAAAATAATGAGAATAGGAAGAGAAAAGAGGGTAAGATGCATATATAAAAGAAGGAAAAAAAGAGAAGAGTAATGATGAGAGGAACTGAAATATACAACCAGAAGAACTCTCTCAGTTAAAAAAATTATAACCACTCTGTATGAAGAAAGTAAAAGAACGTTACATCAGGCTCGCCACTGGCTTCTATTTTGAGCCATATCTGATAACGTCTCTAGCCACTGCGTTGCACCATCTTTCAGACCCTAACCAAGGAGTCGTGAAGGACCAACAGAAGCCAGCCCATTGCAGCTTTCTTTCATACCACGATACCATATCATACACTGACCACTTCTAAGGTCAATGTATGACTTCCTCACTACAGTAACACATACGATATCCCATAAACTATCTACCGGTAAAACAATCAAAAACACAAAAGTGAATGGTTCAAAAGTTTATTTCCATTCTTTATATCAATATGTACATGAATTGGGTAGAAATCATGGTATTTCTTTCATAGATTCTCATAATTTGTACAATTATTATTATTGACAGTAAAACGTTTTTTTTTTTAATCTGCAAACCAAACATGACATTCAGGCTTGTTTATTGTTATGCTTGGACGTCTTTGGCATGATCAGTATTTGATTTTTTCTCACCATTACGTAACTGCTTTGCATTCAATGGTGGTGTCTTACTATGTGACATTATGTTTATTTCTTCTTCTTCTTCTTGTCCATTATGGAAAATAGGTTTCTTTCCATCATAGTGATAATTATAATAGTTATAACAGTTTAAGTAACAGAAATAATGGAATTGGTAATAGCAGTAATAATGGTAGTGGTCATATAGGCAATATTTGTAGCAGTAGTAATAGTAATGGTAGTAATAATAATGGTAATAACAGTAACTAAGGCAAACTTGACTACAATCTAACCTGTTATCCATCGATATAATTATTTGTTTACGAGAGTTAGACTGTTAAACCGCTTGACAAATACGTTTTTACAAATTGATTATCATCGCTCTAGACTGACTTCACATCATATTAGTAGGCTATTTCTATTCAAATGTTGAATAGATAAAGTCAATACGGTGTCAGGTGGTTGTAAATCAATGAAGAATATGTGTCCAAAATCAATGTTATTTATGAAATTCCAATGATAAAATTAAAGAATAAAACAATGGGAAATGTTCGTAAGTCAGCCCATTTACGTTTGTTATGAAAACTGATTTGGTGAGCATGATCTGGCGAGACTATAATTTATGGACGAGTCAATCAGAAGCATTTGAGGGATTTCAAGGTCACGGCGCCGATTTTAGTACCTGATGCTAAGGTACGATCGATTCATAGAGAATTTTAAAGAAGACTTGACAATTTAGTGGCTACAACAAATGAGACTACTAAGAAGTTCCTGTATTTGTAATTGCGGGTATTCAATGACTTGTAGATCTTATGAAGACTACCGTGATGTTGTCCTTCGATGTAATATATGTTGAAGGAAGACGTTTGATAGAATAGGAACCGTTATCGCTCGATCCTGATTGACACTAAGGCATATTATAATAATTGCCGCAAACTGTATAATGAAAGCACCAGCAACATTGGTTGCAATAATTGCAGATGTTATAATAATTGCCGCAAACTGTATAATAAAAGCATCAGTAACATTGGTTGCAATAATTGCAGATGTTACTGAAGCTTCGGCTGTTCAGTGATATGAGTACTGTAGGGACATATCCATAATAGAAATGATAAACTTACACAACTAGAGCAAACACAAACAATATTGAAGTTATGTGGTCGATTCTGAGAGAGTTTTTGTGACCTTATCATGGTTCCAGAGACCAACTATTATGGAGCTATATGGATGAATTCCTCTACCTTATGCATCACGATTTCGGAACCTTTGAATCTTTTTCTAACCTTGACAAGTTTTTGGACTATATAAAAGAAATGTATCCACCTTAGTTGTTTGGTTTTCTATAATGAATTTTTACTCTATCCTTATGCACAGTATGCACATATGCCAATTAGAGACTGACCAGTTGCAGTCCTAAACACATCGATGGGAAGATCCAAACAAACAATACTAAGTGAATTCAAACTTCACCCTATCGCACAAGCAAGTGGCTACCAGGAGTCCCAGAGTGAACATCAACTCTGAGATGCAGGTACATCCAGCTGACGAGTCCCAAATAGGACGAAACGCGCGTCCTGGATTCCACTGCTAGCCACTATCCATCTCTGCTTTCTATCCTTACTGTTTACTGATTGGCTAACATTTCTCAAGGTCACTTATGATTCGTTCAAAGGTTGTCCATAACTTATAGTCTTGCCTAAATTTTCACTTGTACCAGTCTTTGGGTTCTTACTACCACGTCGTGGGAATGGCGGTGGTTCCTCGTTTTTACAAGTATAAGTAATAATTTACTGTGATATGTATATACACATATAACAATAGGTGACGCAGTCATAACAGTTAGAAACAGACTAACTGTTTTGAGTCAACAATATAAAAGAGATCGGTGGTTAGTGACTTCATATGACATGGTTTAGAGTAGTTTACAATGCCACTGACTCATTCAACCTTTTTCATCCCCCCAGTTTTGAATATTTTTATTCCTTCATACACATACCTTTTCACTCTGTCTTTTTAAACCATTCCTTCATGATAATAATCTGTTATGGCATCTTCAGCTGACATGCAATGATTGATCTAATCTCTGATCATTAAGTCATTGATCAAAACAAAAGATAACTAATCTTGTTAACATTGATGATAATGAAGAGGAAATGAATATTCACTTCCTCAGTAATATTTAATCACTGAAGCTGACTCACGATTTCAACTATGAAAATAGTAAATCTCCACAAAAACCCCTTCTGATAATGAATATAATCATATGCTCACTAGTGACTGACTTCGAGAAGTACATCCAGGAGTTCTAGTGAAAAGCAGTGACCAGTAGAGTTCAAACCACGTCTGTCGTGAAATAGGAACTCAGTGAAGACAATTGGTGAACGGTTGCTGAACTTTGTGGATCAGTTGAAGTTAGATATTAACACCTTTAGATGCCGGCCGACTCAGTGGGCTGTCGGTTAAGAGCTCTGGCTCGAGACTGGAAGGTCCTGGGTTCGATCTTCGCAAGGAGGGATCGTGGATGTGCACTGCTGAGGAGTCCCACGATAGGACGAAGCGGCCGTCCAGTGTTTCCAGGTTTTTCATGGTAGTCTAGCTTCAAATGACTCACGCTTTCAACTATGAATAAACAAAATTTAACGGCGAGGCTAAACTTTATGGACGACCTTTGAACGAATCTTAAATGACCTTGAGAAATGTTAGTCAATCAGAAGATAGTTAGTATACGGTGAAAATATATAATACAAAACTAAAAACTTAAAGCGGATACTGTTCTTTCACATGGCTCAAAAACTTCTCAAGGTCAGATATAGGTTCGGAAGTTCTAAAATCATAGTGCATACTGTACAGGAACTCATCCATATGGCTCCATAGTAGTCGACATCTGGAGCCACGATAAGGTCTCAAAAATTCTTTTAGCCTCGACCACATAGCTTCAATGTTGTTGGCATGTTAGGGTTAGGGATAGGGTTAAGGTTTGGATTTAAGGTTAGGGATAGGGTTAAGGTTTGGATTTAAGGCTAGGGATAGGGTTAAGGTTTAGGGTTAGGGATAGGGTTTAGGTTTAAGGTTAGGGTTTAGGGTTAAGGGTTTGGGTCTTAACCTTAATCGTGATCAAGCGAAAAAAGTCATTTGAGTAATACAGTCACAAGTATAGGAACTTCTTAATAATCACTTATTGTAGACGCTGAATTATCACGTCGTCTCTAAAATCCGCTGTGAACCGACCGTACATAAGCATCAGGTACCGAACTTAGCGCCGTGACCTTTAGAACCCGCGAAAGCGTCTGATTGGCTAGTCCATAAAGTTTAGTCTCGCCAATTTAACTTTCAAAATGGAAACATATATTTCCAATGTTCAATATATAAACATATATATACTTACATAAATACATCACAATCTTCAAGAGTATTTTCCAAGAAGAAGAACAACAACAACAACGAAAATGTGAAAATAATAAGAATGGAAACTTGAAAAGTTTCGAAATGCATATGTTTTAATGTAATGGGAAACTATAAACAAAAGAGATCTATTCCCTTCATAAAAACTCTTCTTCCTCATATTCTCCTTCATTTTCTTCTTAAACCATCATTGAATAGTGGTATTAAATTATTATGTTAATAACAAATTACTAATTGAAATCATACATTAACTAACTGTACAATCACATGGTAGGTTATAACATCTATAAAATGGTATTGAATTCTATTTCATTTTTGAACGAGTATTCACTGATTTGATTACCCATTCTATTCCTTCCTAAATGAGATAAATATTTAATATAAACAAAAATATACTACTCATAAGTATGTAGATTTTGGAAAGAGATAAATAATAACAAAAATGGAGGTTGATGAAAATCATTGAAAGTATGACATGTTCGGCGAGACTATAATTTATGGACGACCTTTGAACGAATCTTAAGTGACCTTAAGAAATGTTAGCCAATCAGTGAACAGTCAACATAGAGTAAAAATATATTATACAAAAGCAAATAATTAAAATGGATACACTTCTCCTATATGGTCCAAAAACTTGTCAAGATTAGAAAGAGGTTCAAAGGTTCTAGAATCGTAATGCATAAGGTAGATGAACTCATCCATACGGCTCCATAGTAGTTAGTCTCTGGAGCCATGATAAGGTCACAAAAACTCTCTCAGAATCGACTACATAGCTTCAATATTGTTCGTGTGTACTCCGGTTGTGTAAGTTTATCATTTTTATTATGGATATGTCCTAACAACACTCATATCACTGAACAGACGAAGCTTCAATAACATCTGCAATTATTGCAACCAATGTTACTGATGCTTTTAATATACAGTTTGCGGCAATTATTATAATATGCCTTAGTGTCAATCAGGATCGAGCGATAACGGTTCCTATTCCATCAAACGTCTTCCTTCAACATATATTACATCGAAGGACAACATCACGGTCATCTGCACAAGGTCTACAAGTCATTGAATACCCGCAATTACAAATACAGGAACTTCTTAGTAGTCTCATTTGTTGTAGCCACTAAATTGTCAAGTCTTCTTTAAAATTCTCTATGAATCGATCGTACCTTAGCATCAGGTACTAAAATCGGCGACGTAACCTTGAAATCCCTCAAACGCTTCTGATTGGCTCGTCCATAAATTATAGTCTCGCCTCATGCTTTTGTACTTTTTCATCCAATTTTCCACTTTTTTCATTCCGTTTTGTCCAATTAAATGGTTAGTTCTAAATTCATCATAATTGGTTATTTGTTTCTTAAAAGTGATATTAAATGTCAGTACTTGTCGACTGAGCACCTTTTCTTCAAATTATGGTAGATAGTAACGTACAAAGTATTAGCTCTTTCGTCTCTCACGCTGTCACAGAAACAGATAACATATTCTTGTATGCATTATATCTGGTAGCGTTCCAATCACTTGAAGCGTTAAAGAGCTCCGTCAGAACTTATGAGAGGGTGACGTACTACCATTATGCAGTGTGAGATACTTATTTTCATAGAGATCAACAACCATATATTAAATTTGTATGTTGGAGAAATAGCCGTAGAACACTTAGCGAATCCTCATAGCCGATTAAACGAAAGAGGTAACTCTATTATTGTTATTATATTGTTCTTGAAGAACTTTAATGAACACTCAATTACGAAAATTAGAGTGACAGGAAACTGAGAAATTATTAAATTAATGTCAGAAGGGGGGTTTATGGAGATTTCAGTAATTTAATATACTTGAGATCATGAGTCAATTGAAGCTAGACCACCGTGGAAAAACCGGAAGCACTCGACGGCCGTTTCGTCCTATTATGAGACCCCTCATCAGTACGCATCCACAATCCCTCCTCACAAGATTAGAACCCAGGACCTATCAGTTTCGCGCGCAATCACTTAACCTCTAGATCACTGAGTCGGGGTTCAGCGGTGTTAATGTCTAGATTCAACCGATCCACAAAATTGAGCGACACACCCACCAATGTCTTCAGTAACTTACTATCTCACAACAGACCTGGTTGAACTCCATCGGATTATTATTAACCTTTTCTTATTCTTTTAGATAAGTGAACTCGATCTATGAGCTTAAATGATGAACTGACTATCCTTTTTATTCATAATAAGATTTTTATTCATATATTTCAACAGATTCCTTAACTTCATGAAATAAAATGTTATTTTGAAACATTTCCTGAAAATTCCTTTAGTATTGTTTGTTTGAATCTTCCCATCGATGTTTAGGACTGCAATTGATCAGTCTCCTGTTGGCATATGTACATACCATGCGTATTACCTCGATATTGCCTTAATTCACAAGCATGATAAGCAAAGATGTATAGTGGTTAGCAATGGAATCCAGAACGCGCGTTTCGTCCAAGTGGATAACGCGATGGCGTTTGAAGCGAAAGGTACTGGGTTCGAGTCCCAGAGTGAACGTCAACAAGTCTGAGATTCAGGTACATCCGGCTGACGAGTCCCAAATAGGACGAAACGTTCGTCAAACTGGATTCCACTGCTAGTCACTAGCCATCTTTGCTTACTAAACCTAGTATGTTCGTGAATAATGATTCATATTGCAGAGTCTGTTATTGGTGTTCTGAACTTAACTGACTGGGTTAGGCAGATAACAGGACTGATAAGTATTCAAGACTGCTTATACGGTTAACGTGTATCATAGCTCTGATCAATAAATCACTGCTCTCTAATTGGCGTTCATATATATTAACATGGCACTCGCATGCAAAATAATCTACAGTTAATGAAAGAATAATACTATGATGAGAATTCATGATTGTTACCATGACAACATTAAAAGATTAAACACGAATAAAAGGAATCAATATCGATTTCTTCTTTTCTAGTAAAAAAAATTATCGAAGTCAATTTTATTTTAAAATCTGATAATTTTTTTATATTTTCATAGTTGAAATCATGAGTCAATTAAAGCTAGACCACCATAGAAAAACCTGAAAGCACTAAACGGCCGTTTCGTCCTATTATGAGACTCCTCATCAGTACGCATCCACGACCTCGCCTCGTGAGATTCGAACCCATGACCTATCAGTCTCGCGCCAGAGCACTTAACAGATAGACCACTGAGCCGGCCAGTATCCAACGGTGTTAATGTCTAACTTCAACCATTTTTTTATATATTCTAATGAAAAAGCTTTCTCATGGTGACTAAATTGGTGTCTTACCAAAAAAAGCGCGAGCAAAACTAACTAATTTTTCATAAAATAATTAAGTTAAATATAAAAGAAAAATAGAAAAAAGAAAAAAAGAAAAAAACGCCTTGATAAATAACCTTGATAAGAACACATAATGAATGAACTTCATTATTCTTTTTTTACCTAATGAATACAAAGAAATGATAAACTATAAAATAATACTGTTGCCATGACGAAATAAAATCAACTAAAAATTGAATTATTTTTTAAAATGTATGGAATAGATTCATGTTGGTAGATACAGACTATTTGGTTGGGGTCCCATGTGACGATCGTAACCAAT
Organism: Schistosoma mansoni; assembly: GCF_000237925.1. NCBI lineage: Eukaryota > Metazoa > Platyhelminthes > Trematoda > Strigeidida > Schistosomatidae > Schistosoma > Schistosoma mansoni. The sequence continues at coordinate 596,791 of NW_017386007.1, read as the reverse complement.
GATTGGAGACTCTAGGTGACATGGCTTAGAATTGATCACAATGGTGTAAGGTGTATACATTCTTTATCTTCCCTTATACCCTGAGATTAAAATTGCTTCATATTTGTCTTTCTTCCTGTAATATATCCTTATATACAACCTATCTTTTAAATACTACCACCACTAAATTAACTACTTCTGTGAATTTGATATTCATCTTGTTGTGCTAATGAGGTATGGCAACTTGGACCGATGCATAAATGTGCCTGGTCCTACGTTGTAGCTGACTGATTGACTGACTGATATTCATAGATCTTTATTATCAATATGTTGCTGTATTACATTCGAACCACTTTTTTTGTACCTCAAGTAACATAGGAAACACTGGACCCGGGTTTCGTACTACTTGGCACTCGTCAGCAAGGTGTACCTGTAATCTTGAGGGAACTGGTGCTCCCTGACGGATTCGATCCCGTGTCACTCAGCTTCACAGTCAGAGACGTTACCACTGAGCTACTCGGGCCGCGACCGAGGTAGCTTCTTTTTTCTTGAAGTAACTTATGTTTTAGCGGTAGCTTATCAGTCGAAGATGCATTTATAATCATATCTGTGCATCCCATTATGTTTACTTGGGATGGTGGAGCAGATGTTTAATGTTTACATGATCGATATCATTCGGTCATCACTAAGAAGGACTTGACACACATGACATCGATCACCGCCCAGTGATCAGTCAATTGTGAAAAAACTCTTGTGATAAGTATTTCAAGAAAAATCAAAAAAAGAGAAATCCGTATATTCAGGTTCATTTAACAACGCTGATAGACAGCGCTATGAGATGACAGATATTTATATAGATAGATAATTTATGGTATCTAATAATTTATCTTAGAAGAACTCAAACTTATGGACGATCTTTTGTTATTTATTACCTTCCTTCTATTTATATTATCCAACAAACATAAATAAATTCTTATCAAAAAAGGGTTTTATGGATATTATAGTAAATTAATAGTTGAATTCATGAGAACCTGGAAGCACTGGATGGCCGTTTCGTCCTAATACGAGACTCCTCGTCAATGCGCATTCATGATTCCGTTAGCCGGATTCGAACCCAGGACCTGTCGGTCCTGCATGCGAACACCTAACCCCTAGACCACTGCGCCGGTATCCAGCATTATTAATATCTAACTTCAATTGAGATCACGAGACCGATATATCCTCGGTTCGATTCCTTTGATGTGGGATCGTGGATGCGCACTGTTGAGGAGTCGCATACTGGAACGAGACGACCGTTTAGTGCTTCCAGATTTCCCACGGTGGTCTAACTTTAATTGACTCATAAATTCAACCATTAAATTAAATACGTTCTGTTTTTAAATAACTGCTATATGAGCTTTAAATTTTAAACAGCTAAAAAGAATCTGTAAAATAATTGAATAGATATTGTTTCACTATAACTGATGTTATTTCTCGCCTTGAAACTGATCATTCTATTATAAAACATCAGCCTTTGACCTACAGGTCTAATCCATAAGGCATTGGAGCGACGTGAGGAGATTCAGTCCTATGGTAGTCACTGACTAACAAAAGGTTGATACCCCATTTGTTCCTTCAGGATTCTGGAGTCCATATGCACAATCAGTGTGGAATCCGGGTTTTCTAACTCCACTAGGTCGGTCCTCCGTAACCATCAACCCGGTTGAAGCACTAGAAATTTGCTTTTCATCCTCTCATTTTCTTAAACAGCACCCCGCCATTGGAATGTGGTGAGTAAGGCTTCATTGTTAGTGGTTGTATACTCGTGGTCATATGAAAGCATTTGGAGGGAGAGAGCTGACTCTTCCAACCCTCGGTCGTACCAGGGCATTCGGGGGCCACTTTTTAGTACAAGAGCTTTTCAGTTTTATGCTACGAACTGATCATAGTTAGACAACCACTAAAAACCTAGAAACACTAGGATAGTTGTTTTGTCCTGGTATGGAACTTCTTAGCAGTGTAGATCCACGACTATGCTAGTGACCGAACACATAAACTTCAGGCCTCGTAAAGAGAACTTCACCTTCAGAACAATGAATTGATATACAGTGATTCATATTGTTAAATTCTATCTGTTCATTATATTCCCTGATTATCAACCATTTTAATGAGTTGATTTCACTCTCGACTTCATCGACATATACACAAATTCTGAATATCGCACATCATTAATACTGATAAATAATAATAATAAACCAGTCTCATAAAATTAAAAACGAATATTTCAGCTTACTTGTACACCATTGCCAGTTATAGCTGAACAGCCCTGAATTTGCCATGGTCTATCTCTAATAGTTAGTAACCCAAGCCCATCTGATATTCTGTTTGCCGGTTCAGCGGTGAGCAAGTCTTGTTTATTGGCGAACACTATTAAAGGAACGCCGGCTAATTTATCTTCTGATAAAAGTTCCAAGAGTTCCTATAAGGGAAATACATTCAATGAAACAAGAAGTATAAAAATAGGCTAAATAATCGGTCAATTTAAGGAAAAGATTTTATCCCATTCAACAGAGGATTCCCGTGGATCACTTGGTGTTTTAGATAGTGAAATATTTCACACAATCCAGGGAAATTTTGAGATTCAAGTCCAGGTTCAAAAAGTTTTATTTAACTTGAAAGACACCGTACATGAAGTTCATAGAAACAAGTTCAGATTTATAAAACCATCTGACTGAGTCACTTAGGTAAAGAACTTATCTGACGACAGGCACAAACAGCATTAAATTGTTACTCACTTGTCAGTGAAATTAAAGTTGCGAGAGAAAATTGATGTGCTACAAATGGATAAAAAACTATCATATTCTACTTCCTTTCATTAATTTTTAAATAAAGAGATGAAATGTTTTCGAGAGTCCAACTTTGTTGCCAGTTTTAGGTGCTGTCTCATCACTGGAATAAACTAACTGTTTCGTGGGGCTTTAAACACTAGCAATGTTATTAGTATGAGAAGCAGGTAGAAGTAATCAACAATAAACAGGAGGAACAAATATTTAAAGGATATGGTAGATGGGTGATATGAGTAGATTTTGTGTCACCCATAGACCTCAAAAGCCACAAGATTCCTCGATATCACATTTACCTTCAATTCCTTAGAGTTTTTTGGTATTGGATTTTTATTTATTAAACTTATCTATTTAAACCGATTTATTACTATCAAATTTACGTAACTTTAATACATTCACACAGTGGATAGCGTTTTAACCTTGCCACCAACGATTTGTAGGATGTTTTTGTCAGGAAAATTTAATCAGTAAGTCAGCCATGAACGGAAAAATATATGCTGAAAACACCTTGATAAGCTATTCGTGATAAGAGTCTACAGTTAATGCAAACAATGTGAATCACAACTGTGCAAAATACTTCTATTGAAGCATCAAAGATATTGTGAATGGATTAAGATTCAGTTGTTCGTCACCAAAACGGACTGAATTATCTTGTTTGGATAATTGTATGAATATTAATGAGCATTGAAAATCTATCCCCTTTCCTGATACACTTAAATCACTAAAGCATTTGGTTTTCAGACAGTAAACTGAAAGTTTTCACCACTTTCTATCTACTTCAGTTTTTGTAGCCTATGGGTATCACTACACACCACTATAAAAGACATGGAGTTAAGTCGAGTAAATAAATCTGCACTTTGTACATCAGGTTGCGGATTTTTGTGTATCAAATGTTCGAATAAGGTGCATCAGTTTGCTTTCATTTTATACCGATAAAATTTTAATATCTATCTAAAACATGATGGAAAACCACATTTTTCCGTCATTTTAGTTAAAACTAGCCTGTAGTTTCCGAAGACTAGTTACGACTGTCGTTTATAAGTGATCATCAGTGCCTATGAATTATTATTCAGTCATTCAGAATACTTGGATTCAATAAAAAGCCGTATGATGAACAATTAAACAACATCAACATTAGATTTCTTCCAAAACTGCACTTAGGAAGTATCTATTAATCACACATATTTTTACTAAGTAGGCAGTATCAATAGGTAGTATAGTACATTCAGCTTCTCTTAAAGCTGAAAACGTATGAACGTGATAACGTATCATGAAGTGGTATGGATACATAAGTATGTGTCTTAAACCAATCAGATCCATCAAAACTAGCTAGGTTGTAAGCGCCACTAAAAACCTATTGAACCACTCATATTAGGAAATTATTTACTGGCATGTTCAGTTTGCAACACGATGTGAAAAGTCAGATATGGTCTAGAATAGAAACTAGTCCTGATTTCTAATCACATTCTTCGCAAATTTTAGATGAAAGCTCATTATCTGAAAGCAGTCTTTATTGAGCATCTTAACTGAACTGTTTTTCCAATAAATATTGTCCCTGATCAGATTTTCATATTCGATATATTTTATTATATTTTGAATCTAAGTAAATGAATTTATCTCAGGGTTACAATCAACATCCGCCATGTTACAGGCCATTCTTCTGGTTGGAATAAAGGTTGTAAGATTAAATTGAGGTAAATTAAGAAGGCGACAAGTGCAAAAATTTCCCTAAATAAAAGGGGAGAAAAAAATGTGACAAAAATGAGCGAATTAACTGGAATAATACTTTATAAAAAGGCGTAGGATTAGTTAATAATAAAGAGTTTCAGTATTTTATGAGATGGTGCGAAGGCAAGGTCAGTGACTATAAAAACATCTAAAACCACTTATCCTTGTAAAACTACGGTTTTCTACCAGTTACTTCGGAAATTTTGAGTTGTTATTGATTATGGACTATCTGGTCTAATACTACCACCAATAACTGGCCATTAAACATCAGTAAATAGACAAGAAGAGCTATAAAAAATAAACAAATAATAGGGATTGACAAAGTTCATCAATGTAAACAAAGTAGTCCTTTTTACATTTAGATGTTTTTTTAAAAAAGCAGAACGCACTTCTCCGGTTTCCTCAAAGCGCTTTTTATCTGAACTATCGATCACATAAATCTAAAATTCTATAAAGGAGAGGAGAAATAATTACCAAGATATCTGTATTTTCAAAGTAGTTTTTCCAATATGGGCGAATCTTTCTCTGTCCTCCAATATCCCAAACATTTAGTTTGAACCCTTGGGACTGAACGCTTTTGATATTAAATCCCTGACAAAATATATAACAAATTTGCCGATACCTGAGTGGGAGTAGTTTGAGTTATATCTTCAGATGCTAAATGTTTAAGCAAAGTTGTCTTTCCTGCATTATCTAGACCAAGAAGAAGAATCCTTATTTCTTGTTCTGGTTTGGATTTCAATCTCCTTAAAAGACTTAACAAGCCCTGAAAGGTTATTACATAACAGTGGTTAATAATAAAATACTCGTTCTACCATTACAAAAGTTGACAAACCACCACCAGTTGATATGACAACAACAATTAAATAGGACTACTAACCAATATATTTGCGACCAGCTCATATAAACCAATTAATTTATTTTCACTCGCTTTTTGTCGTTTCGGCATGGTTGAAGGTATCAATAACCACGGGGATTTGGGAAGAAGTCCTTATCGGCCCTTACTATGGCTACCTCTAAATTCCAGTACTAGGGACACGACACCCTTAAGACAGTTTCACAAACAAATCGTCGGACCATCAAACATTTAGACCAGACTAAGCACGTAGGTGACGTCACGAGATGACGTAAGAGCAGTGAATACTCAAAGTTAGACTATCTACCATCAAGTGATCGGTTAATAGTCGACGATGTTCACGTCCAAGAACCAACAAGAAGTATTGGCAATGGCATAGTCAACACTTAACGTGGTCATAAACGAGTTATTTCGGGGAGGGGGACGCGAACGATCCCTACACTCATCATTCTAGGCCAGTCCACCCGATCACGAGGAAACACCCTCAGCACGTTGTATGGTAACAAGCGTGGTGTAAGCTAACAGCGGTTGACCACTGAGGTATAGTGATAACTGTGACTCGGATATCTACACTATACAACGTGCCTTAAGCTAAGCACACTCCTGTATAGAAGAGACTGTGTTAAGCAAGGCACATAATGATTGTTATATGCTAATTACTTCTATTCCACATTCTCATAAATTATCAAGTAAGCAAATTAATTTATTCTTGAAACAATCATCTCTTAGCATTTGAATTACCACTTTATTATTTTCCCATTGCAATCAACTAACATCTCGCCTGGCAGTTCAATGAGTGTTAGTTTTAGAAAATGAGATGTCCTGTGAGAAACGCATTCTTTCGGATTACAAAAAATACAAGTCCGAAGATAATTGCCAAACTGACTAGGATTTGTGCAGTCAGGTGGCCAGACTTCCACCGTTGAACAGCAGAAAACGCCTGAAAATTCCAATCGCTTGGCCAATTCTGTTTCTAGCGGGAGAAACAAATAGGCTGCTCAAGTCGTTGATAACCTTCCAGGATCCCACAGTGTGTTTGACGCGTTCGTAGTTGCTACTCCAACGAAATTCGATGAATGGGTACAGGTCGCGGACAATAAACGACATAACGCTTTTGAAGAAAATCCAACTCCCAAGAAGTAGCCGAGAAATTAATGGCTGATCACAGTGACTGGTTTGCTATCTTTTATAGAATCAAGGGGAGTGAAGGCTCAGAACCCCAAACTCGTTTTGAGCATGATATTATGTTGATAAGACAGCTATTTAATCAGCTTATGCCTTGGGATATCTCCGGTGTCACCTTGCTAAAAGTGTATAGATTAGGTAGTCAAATGGATTTGAAACAGAACAGTAGTATTTAAGTCTCCTAATGAACGGGACTTGATATTACAGAATCGACATAAACCAAAGTAGTCAGGAGTTTCGGTCTGTAAAGTCTTGCCGCTCACAGACCATGTAAAAGGACGAGAAGCCGAAAAAGAACTAAAACTTACGTTAGACGCTGACGAAAAGAGCGTAAAAATTGTAAATTTTTGGGTTGTGAGGCCTCGACAGAGAATGATGCCGAAGTCACTATGGGTTCAGCACGAAGCTATTTAAATAGGTTTCGGATCTGTCACACCAATGTCCGAAGCTTGCCCGAAAGATTGACCCCACCAAGCCAGGTATAATCGCAGTCACAGAAAGTCGGCTGACATAGCCTATAGATAGTATGGAACTTGGTTTAGAGGGTTTCATGTTGGTAGGAGCCGACAGAACCCAGAAGCGCAAAGGAGAGGGAGTAGCTCTATTTATCAGGAACACTATCCCATTTGCCATTATGGACAGTGTATCCCATGAGGGTGGGACGTGTGAATTAGTTGGTTGCCACTTGAAATGAAAGGATCAAGAGTTGCTGGTTGGTTTGGTCTACGGCAGTCCAAGCTGTGAGGTAAACGAAGTCTTGCTAATCAGTCTCAATACTTGGTCACAAAGTGGTCGGTGTCTAATTCTAGGAGATTTTAATGCACCTACGGTGGATTGGAAAAGATTTGAGAACTGAATTGTCAGAAATTTCCTTCGAGCTTGAACTAGTTGATGTAGTTATCACATGTGCCCTAGTACATGTGAAAGAAGCAACTATGTACGACCCAGACTCTGTCTCATACTTATTAGATCTTATACTGACCCATCATGAGCATGACATCACGAACCTTGACTACTTGGATCCCCTAGGTGAAAGTGATCATGCAGTTCCAACCTTTGACTTCCATATAGTTATCAAAAACGAACACGCACCAGCTCAACCCAGACCTAACGTCTGGAAAGCCAATATACGAGATATTATGCACACAGCATCGTCATTAGATTGGACACTAGAGCCACAGTCCCCAGTTGAAATAGCTTGTGATGTATTTCGAAATTTATACCTAGAAGTTACTGCACCTCACATCCTTTGGACTAAACCAAGGGGTCTGAAAAACTCTCCTCCATGTTTCATTAAGGAGGTTCACACTCTTCTTCGCAAGAGGAGAAGAATGTGAGATTGATTCAGATTACTGGAAACTGATGGTATCGAGAAGCTCGAAATACTTGTGCCTTGACTCTCGGTAAGTGTATAAGGTGGTACAAAGAAAAAGTTGTCAAGGAATCTATAGAATGTCCTAAACGCTTGTATTGGCATATAAACCAAAGGACAAAAGCAAGAGGTAATATTACAGCACTATAGGGAGACAGTGATGCTTCCTCATTAGTGGAGGACGACTTTGGTAAAGCCCAAGTAGTTTCAAACTACTTTAGCAATGTATATACTATAGAGACACTCTTTCCCATCAGTTCATACTAATCCCACCACACACTGGATATCAAATAACTCGATTTCGTAAGTTTTCTAAATAAGCTTGACGTAGGCAAACACTCGGAAGGAGCTGTTGGAATATCTCGATGACAACCGGATCTTCTCGGAAAAGCAGCATGGCTTTAAAACAGGTTATCCCTGTCTCAATAACTTATTAGCGGCTCGTGTGAGCTAGTGCGCTCTTAAAGACCAAAAGTTACCTATAGACATAGCCCACATTGACTTCAGAAAAGCTTTTGACAAATTTTCTCACAACCGGCTGTTATATAAGTTAAGAAATGTCGGGTTTGAAGGCAATCTATCGATGTCGATTAAAGACTTCCTAGTTGGGGGCCAAAAAAGAGCACGGGAGAACTCTAAGTTGTCTAGCTAGAAATCCGTTCTTGTTGGATTGCCTCAGGGTACAATTTTTGGGCCGGTGTTATTAATAATAATAATAATAATAATTCCTATTATATGAAAATGACCATGGTCTCCTGTCATCATCGGTCTTGCTATATGCTGACGACGTCAATATATGGAGAACGGTAAGAAGTAAGGGTGATAGCTTAGAACTTCAAAATGACCTAACGGAATTTCCCGAATGATCTTAACCCTGACAGTTGCCGATAACTATTTTCAAGTGCATTGTGATTCATATTGATCATCAAGGAACAGATACATAAATGATGAATAACATTGAGCTACCTGTTGTCCAGACACACAATGACTTAGGAGTCATCGTTATCGAAGACTTAAAGATTACTGCACACTGCCGTGAAATAGCAGCCAAAGGTTTTGGAACTTTGTGGTCAATACGTATGGCCTTTAGTCATGTCGACAATGAAACATCTTTGACTTTGTATACAGTGTTCGTGCGTCCTAAACTTGAGTATTGCGTACAAGCGGCTAGTCCCTGCTTAAGAAAGACAGTGAGGTTTCGGAAAAGGTTCAGAGAACAGTAACTAAGCTGATTCTCAGAATAGCGAAGCTCCCGTATGATGCTCGACTGGCTAAATTTAACCTATTCACATTGTCAAATCGAAAAACTAGAGCTGAAGTGATTACGGTTTTAAAACTACCTAACGATAAATTTGCATCTGATATGCACTCATTTCTCTTGTCTTCCGAAACAGAGAATTTACGAGGACACTGAAAAATTCACAAGCTAAGAACAAATTACATATCAGCTGATTATCAACTTTCCCATCTAATCATCAACAAGTGGAATTCATTACCTCAACACGTGGTTAGAGCTACATCTGCCGACACCTTTAAAAGAAAGTTGGATCAAATGCGAGACCATGATTGCCAGGACTAACATAGGCCATCTAGCCCCCTGTCCTTTCTAAACTGAAACTGTTACCAGATCCCTAGAACCGTGTCGAAACGAAAAAAAAGCGAGTGAAAAGAAATCATTCAGTTGATTCAAGCTTGTGAAGGTATTAGATTTATTGGAAACAACAGTTACGGAGTGCTAAGAAAGCATTTGATTAAAGGTAATTCGTCAAAATATATTGGATATTAAATCATATGCTTGTAGGTTATTGCCTATTATGAATCAAGGACGCGGTAAGGTGTACGGCCTTAGTTTCCCAACTAGAAAGCCCAAAAATGAACTGAAGGTTTCAACAAATAATATCTTTAATGAGGAATCCGATAAAGAGGAGGACTACAAAGAATTTGTAAGGGTTTCATTGTTTATTGATGAGAGCGTTTCAGAAACCAGCCGAGTATTCTCAAACGACTTGCATAGCTCAGAATAAGATTAATCGAAAGGTATAAATGCGCCACATATTTGTGAAAATATTTAGGTTAAAACAGAGTTAGAAAAAGCCTTCGAGGAAGATCCCTCAGTATTCCAATACGATGAATATTTGGACAATATACACGATAAAAAAGCCGAGGATATTTCGAGAAGAACCGTCAAAACAGTGGGTCTTTTTAATCTTAATTTTTTCAGCCCAAGTATGTGGGCAGACTTATAAAGGCATCCAATGAGCGCAAACTTGAGAGGGAGCTATGTGTTGAGCGGAAGGCTCAGAAGCAAATTGAAGCAGACTCTGATCTGTATAACAACAAGGAGTCATTCGTTACCTCAGCGTACAAAAGTAAACTAACTGAACTTCGCGCACTCGTAGAAAAACGCAAGGAAGAAGAGGGAAGGGAGCAAGTTATGGATGTTTGCAAACAAGATGGCTTAGGAGGTTTTTACCGGTATATGTTTGATAATCAGGATAAAACATGTGCGGGGTACTCAGTAAGATCCCTTTTTTATTGGTTTTCATAATTCCTAGCTTTCGCTTTTTCTTGACTCATACTACACTAAACTCCGTATACTTGTCTAATTTTTACTGAGAAGCATGTACGAAGTCCTAGGGAAACAAGGTTTTGATAGCGAGGAACAGCATGTGCAGTTTATAATTACTAGACAAAAAAACACCGAGTGGTTTAATGCCACTGTTCTGATTCGATGAGTTAGATCTACTAGTTGTTCACTGAGTGCTTTTCTGATATCTCGCCATGCGAAGATTCTTCACTAGAGATATGCATAGTCCGTTCAGTTGTAGTCATTCTGATTATCTAGAAAACCAACTGACAAGCACCTAGATTTTTATTGATGTATAGGAGTAACGTAATTAATCTTACATTTTGATGGCTAGCGAACGTCTCGTCTTAAACAAATGGATCGGCTTCAGCTTCTGTTTCAACCAACCATCAAACTAAATTAGGTCCTAGGCTATCCACCAACTTCTCGAGTGTAGATATCATAACTTCGCAAAGCATACAGTTTACAATCCCTGCGTTCCATCAGTGAGATACACAGGTTTATTTCGGCGAATTATGGGTTTTACGACACGTGTAGACACGTCATGAGATTTTACAAAGCTTGTGCAGGGTCTGAAAAACCTGTTGGCTGAAATAGTCTAAGTTGGAAACAGTAGCCGCATATGGTATTGACTGAAAGATGTTTCAGTTCATCTAAATCATTGTGTTAGTGGAATAATCTGTGAGATTTGCGGCTCACTGACTAGTAACCTCTAAAGTTGTCTTGATCACTGGATAGAGCATTTCGAGGGCTGGCGCTCCAGTCCATCATAATGATATAGTTCAGATCGTGGAACTCAATGGCTTTGGACATCAGATATAATTTAAAATAAAAGCTAGTGTGATAAATTCTAATGGAAATAAGTCTTTCTTGGTTTTATTCCTAAATCGACCAACTCTCATTATTTTCTATCCATGTTCCCGTAATGTTATATTTTCTAGTTCTTACTGCCCCGTTTAACTTGAACAGCACAAAATCGACTGTCTATTGGAGGATCTATCTAGCGCAGTTGGAAAACCCTAATTCCTCACCAATGGTACACATTAGCTTCAGGATCCCGAAAGAACAAATGGCGTATAAACCTATTGTCGGTCAGCGGCTACCATGTGACTGCATTTCCTTACATTGCTCCACTGCCTTATGGTCTAGACCCGTAGGTGAAAAGCTTGGGTATTGTCGCCCTAGGATACAAGGTTACAACATTAAAATCTCCAACGTGTAGTTTAGAGCATGGTTTCCGGAGACCAGGTATAATATTTTGTGAACTCGAATCATTAGCATTTCGATCGTCAACAAGATGACCTCGGGTGCTGAAAGAGGTTTGTTAGTTATGTCCATAACTAACCAATCAGATCGTTGCCTAAGCTCCCACCACGTTAGTTTGCTCTGATGTATCTGTAAACTATCCCTGTTGTATATGACCTACCAATTGAAAGACATTATTTTCCTATTATATTAATGTGACTCATAAATTTTATTCATTTCGATAAAACACGCAATACTGGTCGGTATGTTTGTGCGTTTCACTTAATGACTGTAATTCTTTAATCATTGTACCAATCTAATTGTTTTTATGTTTAGAAACAGATAAAGTTTAAAGCCAAGTTGTCCTTGTTCTGACTATAGCTTTCACATAGACTCTGGGATCGCCAGTATCGCGTTTACAGTTCTAATAGTATATCTGTAGGACAAATTAAATCCTACAAGCTTTGAGGGCGAATGTCATCTCCCAGTTGCTCACACCGTAAAAGAATATTCTTGAGGGGCAAGAGAGGGAAGCTAAATTAGCGGTAGTCTTAGCAACTTAGAAGCGTGACCTCAGAGCCCACGGGACAATTGCTTGAGACCGGTCGCCCACGGCCTTTCTATGGGAAGTTTACGTGTTGGCTCCGCACTTCAAATTCCTTATCGCCGGAGACGGAAATCTGTGGGATAAGGTAGGGAATGACGTTTTTACGGTCGACCATTTCTAGCTCTTCCCTTCCGTTGTGATAGTGCAGCATCGCTGCAGGTGTTAGTTGTCTGAGGAAAAGAGACTACCCCAAAACTCGGTGATCTCCCTATAATGCACTAAACTAGCTAAAAACTAGCTATTTTAGTCAAAAATATAAAGGGGGATGTATATATATATATATATCGCGCGCCTAGAAAGTTTTTAGCGTCTTAACGAGCCGAAAACGCATAAAAAAGCCCCCAAATGCCCTGGTACGGCCGAGAGTGGGGAGAGTCCGCTCTCCTCGAAATGCTCTCACATGGCCGCGCGAATATATAGCCTCTGCCAGGGAAGTCCTACTCACTGCCTTCTCGCACCACGGGTGTTGTTTACGAAATTGAGAGGACGAAAAGCGAATGTCCGGCGCTTTAACTGGGTCGGTGGACACGGAAACCACCTAGGGGAGTTGGAAAACCCTGATTCCAAACCAATGGTGCACATGGTCTCCAGTATCCTGAAAGAACAAATGATGTATGAATCAATCGTTGGTCACCGGTTACCATGGGACTGCATCTCCTTACGATGCTCCACTGCCTTATGGATTAGATCTTCAGGTCAAAGGCTAGAGGTGTGACCGCCTAATAAAACCACCTGATTTAGTTTGGGCACCTGGACAGTATCACAGCCCTCAAGCAAATCGATTGAGATTTATGTGGCGCATATATATCTGGTGCCTTCTTGTATCAATATTTATGTGTTTAAATAATAATAATAAAACATCACACACGTAGCCATGCGTCAGTACGACTTTACCCTCGGGCTTTAACTTGCTGCTTTTAGTTTTACAGTTCTCCAACCAATCTGCTTGGTATGTTAGGATCTAAGGGAACATATGTTCCAGTCAATATAACTCGGTCGAGTCATGACGATGGGCAAACCTAACCATTACGTCAAGGTAGCAGCTACGGTCGGGGATATCAAAAATAAATCTTTATCTATTGTCTTCATCCTTATCCTTGGTGTTGTCTGAATCGCTGTTTCCTGTTTCAATGAACAGATTTTCGCATTCATCACAACAGTGTTTTATTTCATAACCGAGAGTTTCATCTTACACAAACTATTTTCCTTAGTGTCCTGTGGTTTAGTGAGTACATCGTCATTGTGTTCCTGTATTTTTGAAAGACCATGTTCTACTCATACACATGGTCAAAATACTTACCTACTTTGTAAATTGCATCAAAGAACTCAATTACTTTCCATTATTGTGTAAGAATAATAAGTAGCATTTTGTCTAGCGATCAGTTGGTTTATAGATAGGAGAATGTGACCTTGTGTGTGATGTTGGCATTCATAATAACCATATAAATAGAAAAGTCGTATATATATGTCATTTTTACCATTAGTATTTAGATAAATACAGAATAATCAACTTTTAAATTATTACCTGTTCCAATTAGGAGGAATCTCACCGTCACACTACAAGTAAAGAAGATCATTTAGAAGCAGAATCTAATTTTTCATCTACCATTAAAAAACAAACCATAAAAGAACATACAAAAGAAAAGACCGATGTTATTATAAAGCATTGTGAAGATGATGATGATAATAATAATAGTAGTAATAATAATGTATCATCGCCTTCACCAAAGAAAGCTCTTCCTAACTGTGATGATGATGTAGCCGAGAAAGATCGTACAGATGATAAAACAAGGTATAAGATTGTGTATATGTAACCTTTTTTGTTTATAAATATAAATTTATTTTCATTGTTGAAAGCGTGAGCCGATTGAAGCTAGATCACCATGGAAGACCTTGAAGCACTGGACGGCTAGCTTCAATTGACTCACGCTTTCAACAGTGAAAATACTAAATCTCCACAAAACCCCCTTCTGATAAATTTATTTTGTTTCTTAGCAGTATACTGACATGGTAATATATTGTGTACTATTTTTTTCCAAGCTCAGAACAACTGTTTCATGATTTAAATAGCATTGTATTTATTATGACCCGGTTATAACTACACTAATCAAAATATCTTTGTCATAGGGACGCATGTGTTAACATAATAGATCAACGCAACGCTTATAATTTTCAACAAAACCTGAATTATGCTTCAAATAACTCTTAATACAGTTATAAACTATCAAGATGCCCCCAAATGCCCTGGTACGGTCGAGAGTGGGGAGAGTCCGCTCTTCCTAACGAAATGCTCTCACATGGCCATGCGTATATAGCATCTGCCAGGGAAGTCCTACTCACTGCCTTCTCGTGGCGGGGTGTTGTTTACGAAATTGAGAGGACGGAAAGCGAATGTCCGGCACTTTAATCGGGTTGGCGGACAAGGCGAGTCCACCCAGGGGAGTTGGAAAACCGTCATTGCAAACCATTGGTGCACATGGGCTCCAGTACCCTGAGGGAACAAATGGCGTATGAACCAATTTTTGGTCACCGGCTACCATGAGACTGCATCTCCTCACGATGGTCCACTGTCTTGACGGCTAGACCTTTAGGTCAAAGGCTCGGGGTGTGGCCTCTTAAGAAAACCACGTGCTTCAGTCTGGGCACCTGGGCAGTATCATAGCCCTCCTACAATTAAATGAAATGACAATTTTTTGTGTGGCGCATATGTATCTGGTGTTTCCTTGTACCAATATTTATGTGTTCACATAAATAAATAAATAATTGTTAACATTTTTACTTTCAATATTAAAATTTGTCTGAATAGTTCAGAACTACATATCTTTCCCTTTACAAAATACAGTATAATTTTCTTTTAAACAAACGAAGAATGACAACATGCACTTGCAGAATACGATAAATTCAACGTATTCTGATTTTGTTTTCTCCATGTCTCCATGCATATCAGTGTAGAATTTTCATGTTACTGTTTTTCGATATCCAAGCTAGCTACAACTTTAATCAAGATTTCTATGAAAGAGGATTAAAGTATGTGTACTTGTCTTTATTAATCAGTATTATTGTTTCTAGGTTGTAGGCGGCTGAACTAACATTATTCTGTTACTGTTGTTGTTCTTGCTGTATTGAACTTATTAGGGTGTAGGAATGGTAATGAATTCGCCCTAGTGTTATAACTACGAGAAAGTGGTACTTACTAAAATAAACTGCTACTTGTATATTGTTAAGCAGAGGATGAAGACAATAGGCAAATGATATTTTGATACGAAAAGTCAGTCAGTGAGACAACATAGAACAACCTGTACTCACGTACATCGGTTAGAGTTTCCACACCCCATAAGCACAGAGAAACAAAGTTGGCAGGTCAAATTCCAGAATACTGGAGGTAGTAACAGTATGGTAGGTAACAGGAACTACTGGTATTTGAAGATACCATCCGAAAAGAAAATATAAATGAGCTAAATGAAGGGAAAGAAATAGTTATGATAAATTTAGCGTCTTAGAGTTTGTTGGAAGAAAAAGAATGAATGCACCTATGCTATTGCAAACAATTTTGAGTCATATCATTGTAAGTCTCTAAGCATTGGGTACGATAACCATGTTGACCCGAACCAGGTAGTCTACACTTATTGACATGAGTAAGTCCAATTGTTAGTGACTTCATGAAGTGATGCCATGTTTTAGTTTGGGCGCCGTTATTGATTTGAAATGTGTGGTGTATTTGCGCTATACATTCCAAATAATCTGGTCACATTTTAACTTGTCAAGTGATTTTAGTAGTAAACTAATAAAGGCTAGTCAAATAATTGTAAATAAGACTGAAAAAGATGAATCTGAAAATAACGGGTCTTTGTCATAATAGTGTAGACTGTAAAATGATTAAAAGGTAACCAGTGTTAACTCAAGGTTATAACACAAACGAGGTCTAAACTTCCGAATAGTCGAAACTTTCATAAACCTCAAACTTTAACCTTGACAATTCTTATACAAACTTTTAAAAGCTGCATCAAGTTCAGTTTTTATAACCTGTTTCAATTGTCTGTTTTGCTGTTGATGAGCATTACTTTCCACTTTTTACATTAACTGATTCTAAAGCCATCTAGGCTCATGTGTCGTAACCCTCGGCTTTATTGTTGGATGACTCCTTCCTTGTACATATGTGTTTCAACACAAATTGACCGATATAGATAGATTATATAAATAATCATTTTTATATAGTTCATAAGTATAAGTTCACTTAGTATTACTTGTTTGAATCTTCTCATTGATGTTTAGGACTGCAACTGATCAGTTTCTTATTGGCATATGTGCACACAATGCTTGTGAAATAAGGCTATATCGAGGCAATACGCACAGTATGCACATATGTCAATAACAGACTGACCAGTTGCATTCCTAAACATCAATGGGAAGATTCAAACAAGTAATACTAAGTAAACTTAAACTTTACCCAATTGCACAAGCAAGTGGCTATCAGGACTCAATAGCTGAGTGGATAACGCGATGGCATTTAAAGCTAAAGGTACTGGTTTCAAGTCCTAGAGTGAACATCAACTCTGAGATGCAGGTACATACAGCTGACGAGTCCCATATGGGACGAAACGCGCGTCCTGGATTCCATCATCTAACAACTAAGCTTCATTTATTTATTATATTTTATTTGAACCTTATTTATTAGAAATACCTATATTACATTTTCTCAATTATACAGCAAAGCCTCTCATCAACCAAAGAAAGATCTAGATACTTATCTAAATAAAAAGAATCAAAAAATACCTGGAGTAATAACAGCTCGTCCACGTGTAACTACCGATGAAGAATTAGCTGCTGCACGTCAACGTTATCTAGATAGAAAGGCAGCTGGAATACATGCAATTATCGTTGAATCAGATTAATTATTTGATTAAGTGTTCACTTCACTTTTCTGTATATGAATTCACTTTTTTTAAAAAAAATTTAATGGGAAAGAATCTTCAAACGGAGGGGGGGGAAAATATAGTTTTGTATATTCCTTGACAAAAGGAACATTGTATAAAAGATGTTGTAAATATTTCATCATTGAATATATACTTATATTATTTGTATAGAGATTTTTTGATTGTGATTAGTTTTCAGATTTTAGCTCAATTAGTAACTAATTGATGTTTCTTTCTATAGCTGAGTTCATTTGAGTGGATTACTTACTTACTTGCTTACTTACTTACTTACTTACTTACTTACTTACTTACTTACTTACTTACTTACTTACTTACTTACTTACTTACTTACTTACTTACTTACTTACTTACTTACTTACTTACTTACTTACTTACTTACTTACTTACTTACTTACTTACTTACTTACTTACTTACTTACTTACTTACTTACTTACTTACTTACTTACTTACTTACTTACTTACTTACTTACTTACTTACTTACTTACTTACTTACTTACTTAGCTTACTTACTTACTTATTACCTTACTTACTTACTTACTTACTTACTTACTTACTTACTTACTTACTTACTTACTTACTTACTTACTTACTTACTTACTTACTTACTTACTTACTTACTTACTTACTTACTTACTTACTTACTTACTTACTTACTTACTTACTTACTTACTTACTTACTTACTTACTTACTTACTTACTTACTTACTTACTTACTTACTTACTTACTTACTTACTTACTTACTTACTTACTTACTTACTTACTTACTTACTTACTTACTTACTTACTTACTTACTTACTTACTTACTTACTTACTTACTTACTTACTTACTTACTTACTTACTTACTTACTTACTTACTTACTTACTTACTTACTTACTTACTTACTTACTTACTTACTTACTTACTTACTTACTTACTTACTTACTTACTTACTTACTTACTTACTTACTTACTTACTTACTTACTTACTTACTTACTTACTTACTTACTTACTTACTTACTTACTTACTTACTTACTTACTTACTTACTTACTTACTTACTTACTTACTTACTTACTTACTTACTTACTTACTTACTTACTTACTTACTTACTTACTTACTTACTTACTTACTTACTTACTTACTTACTTACTTACTTACTTACTTACTTACTTACTTACTTACTTACTTACTTACTTACTTACTTACTTACTTACTTACTTACTTACTTACTTACTTACTTACTTACTTACTTACTTACTTACTTACTTACTTACTTACTTACTTACTTACTTACTTACTTACTTACTTACTTACTTACTTACTTACTTACTTACTTACTTACTTACTTACGCCTGTTCCTCCCAATGGAGCATAGACTGCCGACCAGCATACTCCAGCCCACTCTGTCCTGGGCCTTTCTTTATACTTTTATCCAATTCTTGTTCATTCTTCTCATGTCTGTCTCCATTTCTCGGTGTAATGGGTTTCTTGGTCGTCCTCTTCTCCTTTGACCTCCAGGATTCCAAAGTCACACTGGTATAGGTGAAATATTACATTATACTCAAAACAAAACACGTCTCTGATAAATGGTGAAAATAACCTTATCTACCATCATTTCGACTATGAGAGTTTATTAGAATAACAGAAAAGTAATAAGTGGTAAATTAAAGAATTTATTGAACTCTATAACAATTTCCCTAGTTTTAACCGACGTACAACAGATAATGGTGATCGTCTGTTGCTACGATGCACAGACAATCATCCAATTCTGGCAAACACCAACTTTAACTTACGTCTGTTACTACCAATAGAGCATGGGCCGCCCACCAGCGTTCTCCAACCCACTCTGTCCTGGGCCTTTCTTTATACTTCTATCCAATTGTTCTTTATTCTTCTCATGTCTATCTCAATTTGTTGGCGTGACGTGTCCTTTGGTCTTCCTCTTTCCCTTTGGCCTTCAGGATTCCATGTGAGGGCTTGCCTTGTGACGCAATTGGCTGATTTCCTCAATATGTATCCTATCTACTTTCAGAGCTTCTTCCTTTTTTCTACTTCCACTGAAATTTGGTTTGTTCTCTCTCACAGTAGGTTGTTGCTGATAGTGTCTGGCCAACGGATCCGAAGTATTTTGCGTAGACAACTGTTAATAAACACTTGTACCTTCTGGATGATGACTTTTGTAGTTTTCCAGATTTGGAGTGGATATTCCTTGATAACTTCCCATGTTTTAGTTTACTGTACTTCTAAGTACAGCTGATAAGAGATCATTTCATATGTGATATGATATATATTTACTACACTACAGATAATTCTAGTGAGCGGCCTATGCTCCTCGACGAGGGGTAACAGGTGTAAGTAAGTAAGATAATTCTACATAGCGATTTTGTCCATTTTCTCCCTCTTTTTTTCTTGTTATATTGTGCAAATCGATTGAGAGTAAATTAGCCGTTTTTGACTTTGTAAATTACATCGGAAACATAGATTTTAGGTTTTATAATTCGTTGGTTTTTAATGAATCTATGAAATCAAAATCAAGTTACCAGAATTATTTATTATTTGTTGTATTAAAAGCATTCTATCTTCAAATCAAACATCAATTGTGAATTAGCATGGTTACTAAATGATAAGTCTTACTAACTGAACGCTATACTCGGATCCTAAGCTAGTCTCATAACCCCCAAGCTAGAACTACACACTGACTTGAACATGAGAGAAAAGGCGCAAAATATGCTAGAAGCACCTCACTCCAATGGTTCATTCGCGTACAGAAAATATAGGGTTTTTGTAGTATTTTAGAAGTCCTTGGGTTTTCCTGAAAATTCTGGAATGCTACTAAACATAGTCGCGGTGTAGTAATCAGCTAATCAGAAACTCTACATCTGACTTTTCACTTTCGTGATGTTTCTAGCAAAATTTCTAATTAAACGCTGATTGGATTAAATGCTTCTTAATGTTTCCTTAGCTTGTCCTGTCTATTGCAAGAAATTTTCTGGATCATTCCAACACTAAGTAACCATTCTAGTTTTTCATTTAGGATTGTTGTAAATAATTTAATTCATAATTAAATGCTTAATATTTCAGCCTGAAATTTTCTGTATATTATCCGGATAACTGAACTGACTTGTCTGTAGTTGACAAAACCAGGAAGAAACGGGCAGTCATGTCGTTCTAGTATGGGATTTAGAAGTGTGCATTCACAGCTCCACCATATATTGGACTCAGTACCTGAGAAGCTGTAACCTATGAAGTTCAACCATTAGGAATATGAGGCAATTACTTACCAATCACTATAACAATTTAGTTAAAATTAGATGTATAAAAGACTGGATATTAACTCTGGTCTCAAAGTCAGATGTTCGCGATAAGGCCTAGAGGCTACGCATCTGATGCCGACAAGGTCATATGTGCATACTCGTGACGAGTCCCATATTGGAGTAAAACGGTTTTCCGATGCTTCTTTCAATGGCTCTTCACCGATTGCCAGTCCATGTTGTAAACTATTAGACTCGACCAAAAAACCCTCATGCCAATGACTGATTCATTTTGGCACATCCACTTGTACATTTACCAGCATAAATGTCCTGGTCGTCAGCATCAGGACGCTCCAGTAAGCTCATTATATTGTTGGTAAATCCCAGTGTTTAGTCCCGAACAAGGAGAAATTCTGTCTCATTGTTCTGTTGCCGGTTATTATTAAATATGGTGTGTCACAATCAAAGGCGAAATGAAGGTATCCTTGCGATATGCTAGGCAGAGCATTAGGACTGGTAGTCAGGCTTTACTGTCGTTGGCGTTGGAGTGATCTATTGAGCCTTGATTTACCGATCGCTTATGTCTCAAACAACGTTTGGTGAAATTTTTAAGATTTTGTGCATAACAAAGTTGTTTTACAATTGGGAGTTGTGTTGCCTTTCAGTAACTGTTTATTTTGGAGCTTGTGTCATTAACTCTCGTAAACAGTTCTCAGTCAATCACATTCTATCTTTCTAGATCATCTGTCTACCAGTATTCTGTTCATCATTTTAGTAATCTAAAACGTATGGCATCACTGATTCTATAATTCACTCTCTATAACGCTGAAACTGCTTGCTAGATTCGCCCTGTCCAATTATCCACTCGACATTTTTACCTAAAACCTGTTAAAGAAGTGAATTATGTAACTCAATAGCTCAGTAGGTGAGGTTTCGGTGAGTGTTTGCGACGTTCGTTCGTTAACAGTAACAACGACAAAACACCCCAAATTTTGTTGTTAGTCATTACTCTAGGAATTTTAACTTGACTATATCGACAGAATAATCATGAATCTATGGTCATATGGCTGGTCGTTGTGGAAAAGTTCAAATAACATGAAAACAACTGGTTCAAATTTATTACCCATACTTGTCCCATATTAATGAATCATTCCTTACATTTTTCCCCATTTCACTCCTCAAACCTATCGCCTAATAATACTAATAATTTCTAAAATGATATAGTTTTAGAAATTATTAAGCGATATAATGCCCCCAAATGCCCTGGTAAGGCCGAGAGTGGGGAGAGTCCGCTCTCCCTCTCGAAATGCTCTCACATGGCCACGCATATATAGCCTCTACCGGGGAAGTCCTACTCACTTCCTTCATGTGGCTGGGTTGTTGTTTACGAAATTGAGAGGACGAAAAGCGAATGAATGTCGATTTAACCGGGTTGGTGGACAAGGCGAATCCACCTAGGGGAGTTGAATAACCCTCATTCCAAACCAATGGTGCACATGAGCTCCAGTATCCTGACGGAACAAATGGCGTATGAATCAATTATTGGTTACCGGATACCATGGGACTACATCTCTTCACGATGCTCCACTACCTTGTGGATCAGATCTTTAAGTCAAAGGCTCCGGGTGTGGCCCCATAAGAAAACCACCTACTTCAGTTTGGGCACCTGGTCAGTATCACAGCCCTCACACAAATCAAATGAGGTTTGCGTGGCGCATATATATCTGGTGCTTCCTTGTACCAATATTTATGTGTTTAAATAAATAATACAATGATGTAATCGGTTACGGTTGTTTTAATATGCATGTAAAAGCCAATAATTTCTGCAGTAATCACTAGTTAAGATCCAAATTCGAACAGAGTTACAGTCAGAGATAGTTTGTTTTTTATCATGCGCGCAAAACGTGTCCACCCAGATACAATGAACATATATTGCTTTAAAGTTGAGGCCAATTACCTTTTTTAATACTGTTAATTAAGGTATAAAGAAAAATACCCAAAGTCGTTTTGATATCAACCACAAAATACTTTCTTATCGTACAGGTTTCACGTCAATATACGACATTTTTTCACATTTACTTTTCACTCTTATGTGAATGTCAGCTATGTATTGGGAAAGACGAATAGTGAGTAGTAGTGGAATTCAGGACGCTCGTTTCTTACTATTCGGGACTCATCAGCTGGATGTAATGATGGCTCAATGCCGATGTCTTCTCCCGCGTTCGAATCTTGTACCGTTCTCTCCTAAAGCCCTCGCGTTATCTACTTAGCTACTCAGTCCAGATAGCTACTGGTTTGTATATGTGTATCCAGCTGAGGAGTCTTACATCGAAGGAAACATCCATCCTGGATTCCATCTCTTCCCGCCATCCATCTCTTTTTAAAATCCTTGTGACTTAATGGCAACACTGAGTGAATCTACACGGATATCCCAAAAAGTAACTGACAAGTTCGAGTCTTAAACATCAGTGAGAAGATTTAATCAACCAATACTAATGTCTTATGTATTGATTTTGTAGTATATTATCTAACGAATTTAGTGACTGACAACCGGGCTAATTTGTTTCCTGCATATTACATACAAGTGTAAATTTCGATATAACAGGGACATGTTTTCAATCATTTCATTCATCTGAGGATCTTGGTAGTTTTTATCATAAAGACACACGATTTGCAGAATCGATTGAATGCATTCTATCTCAAGGTTACACATCAGCTGAGAGTAGCCTATAGTTACAATTAAGAGTATAATTTTAGGCAGAAGTTTGAAGTACTTCAGTTTAGTGAAGCTGATCTGGTCGTTCGGAACTGATTCATTATACGAGTATTGGGATATAACTCATGATTAAATGTAGTTTAGATTGACTCAACATATACAGTTTGAAAACAGTTCTCATGTAGACTAGAGGGAGTAGTACTTTCAATCTGCATAATCGTGGTAACAATAAGGTTTTATGTAATCATGATAAAGTTAATTATGATATAAGGGTCGTAATACTGATATGTTTTAATGAAAAGCAAATGTGATAATTACGCCACAATGGTGGACTGATGCTAAATAAACACATTACATAACGACATAAATAAGAGAAGCCTACTTACTTACGCCTGATACCCCTCATGGAGGAGCATAGGCGACTCATCATCCTTCTCCATCCAACTCTGTCCTGGGCAATCCTTCCCAGTTTCTATTCATCCTTTTTATATCTGCTCCTAATTCCCGATGTAGTGTATTCTTCGGCCTTCATCTTTTCCGTTTCCCTTCAGGATTCCAGGTAAACGTTCGTCTCGTGATACAGTTTGATGATTTTCGCAAAATATACCCTATCCACTTCCAACGTCTTATCCCGATTCTCTCTTCAGTTAAAAGCTGATTTGTTTTCATTCACCATAGGCTGTTGCTAATGAGAGAACCTAGTAAAAAATATTCAGTTTTATCGAGACTATAATTTATGGACGAACTAATCAGGTATAAGATAATAGGTCTTGGATTTTGGCACGAAATTCACTCATCCATTCGGATAAATAAAGTTTTGGTATTATAATTGATGTCAGTTCTTGATGAAAACCACAAATCTAACTCCTAACTCGAACCATCAACTGTAATTCACAGTTCAAAATTCCTCACACAGGTTTATAACACTCACCTAGCTATTAGGTGAACATCCTCAAGGTCACTTCAGCGTCGCTCAAAGTTCGTTCATAAATTATAATCTCACCTACTCAACTCATCATTAAGAAAACGAGATTCGGATATCCACACACATTAGATATACTGCATTTTGTATATTGTTTTAAGTAGTTAGTAATGAAGAAATCTTACCAGATTTAGAGGGATTGTAAATGCCATCCTAATCTTAATATGTATTAAGGTAAGGTGAATACTCAGAAATCCAATGCCTCCATTCTATTTCATCATAAAACCTTACGGAAAGATGAACTGGTTAACATAGTGACCATGATCGCTGATTACAGTTAACGTGGCTTACTTCACAAAAGCAACCAAACCGATAGATAGAGTAACCAGACAAGAAGTTTAACATTCACCTATACAGTTCGTTGTTGACGACGGTAATTTTATACGTTACAAATGTTCTCTTTGTTGCTCCATATCGATTGTTGCTAACTACATGTTTTTTTTCTTCAAAGGTGTTTAAACCCCTAGTTCACATATAAATACGCTTTAGAGACAAAAATTGGGCATCCATCAAACTCCCTAGGCAGTCTATTGGTGGATATTGTTTTCCTAAAAAGGTTTTGTTGCTCTGTGAGCAGTTGCCATCCAAAGAATGTTGTGAATTCATTGATTTGATGGAATTTCTCCCTTTGCTTTTTATGTAATTATGGCTTGATGAATTAACAAAACAAACGAGTTCTCATATATTGTATCAGATTTACAGAAAGGTTTCAATAAAGGATGGAGATGATATTAGAGTAAATTGGTGATTGATGATTTATGGGTCAGTTATTTGAATGTTCTAGAACAGAACAGACTGAGAAGGATATAAAGACACGTTTCTGAAATCGAAAATGACGTGATATTAATTAGGAAAAGACTGACTAGCAGGATAATACTGATAATAAGAAATGAATTTTGAGGTAAGGAACCATTATAAAATGTCACGTAACTATATACTGAACACTAAGGTCAGTCCTATAATATAAAAACTCTTTTAGAATATAAGTTTCATTTAAGCTTTTATTAACGCATAACCTCCGGACCACTGGGCCGGCATCCAACAGTGTTAATGTCTAACTTCCATCAATCGACGATATTCAACCATGTCTGTTGTGAGGCAGTTACCCATTGAAGGCAGTGGTGGGTGGTCGCGAGAAATCGGTCTCAGTGATCTGAAAGTTAGGTGTTTGCGCTCGAGGCCAAAGGTCCTGGGTTCGAGTCCCTTTGCTACGGGATCGTGGATGCGCACTGCTAAGTAGTTCCATAATAGGATGAAATGGCCGTTCAGTGCTTCCAGATTTTCAATGGTGGTCTAACATTGATCGATTTATGATATCAATCTAAACTTGACAATCTCCACAACCCCATACTGATAATTTTATTAACGATTGTCTCATCAAAGTGCAATAAATATGAACTCATTAATCATTTTGAAATATATTTTAAACGGTCTACTTTTAGCCCACCATCAAAGGCATAATGGCAAATCTCATTACTGATAGAATCTATCACTTCGATTAAAGAATAAGCTGAAGGAAGCTTAAGTATGTTAACGAAGTGATGCATTTGTTCTATCATTATAGTACTTAGTAACTAATATTAAGGCAAACTGATGACTGGTTACATTTATTTGTTATTGTTTGCTTGAATCTTCCCATTGATGTTTAGAATTGTAGTTGATCAGTCTCTTATTAAAATATGTGCATCCTGTACGGATTGTCTCGATTTTACTTTAAGTTACCTCATTGAACAAGTTAGTGACTATCAGGATTCAGTAGCTAAGTGAATAACGTGATGACGTTTGGAGCGAATGGTACTGGTTTCATATCCCGGAGTGAACATCAATTCTGAGATGCAAGTACATCCATCTGACAAGTCTTAAATAGGATGAAGTATCGCGCATCCTGGATTCCACTTCTATCCACCATCCATCTTTACTTATAATGTTGATGATTGATTAGTTTGATAGCATTGTTTCTAAGTGTGTTTTGTTGTACTTTTTATCAAAGTTGACTTATATTATGGATTCTTCTATAAAAGGCTTATATTTCATTATCACTATATCATAGATCACTTCAAATTATACGTCAGTTAAAACTAGGGATCTTGTTGTAGAGTTCAATAAATTCTTAAGTCTACCACTAATTACTTTTCTGTTATTCTAATAAACTCTTATAGTCGAAATGATGGTAGATAAGGTTATTTTCACCATTTATTAGATACGTGTTTTGTTTTGAGTATAATGTAATATTTCACCTATACTAGTATGACTTTGGAATCCTGAAGGTCAAAGGAGAAGAGGAAGACCAAAGAACACATTACACCGAGAAATGAAGACAGACATGAGAAGAATGAACAAAAGTTGGATAGAACTAGAAAAGAAGGCCCAGAATAGAATGGGTTGGAGAATGCTTGTCGTTGGCCTATCGTTCATTGAGAGTAACAGGTGTAATTAAGTGTGACTTGATTAAATGCTTTATAATTTGGTAACTATGTAAATACATTGACATGCCTGATTAGTCTAGATATATCATATACTCTAAAAGTCAGAAATATGACATACTGTGAGGAAATACAAGTAAGGCATACTATTTTGAGTAAGTGAATTCATCACTAAAATAGACATCTGTGAATAAATATTTATTGAGTCTTTGGCATGAAAACTACCTAATTTTTAAAGTTGGATCACCATAGAAAAACTTGAAAAACTGGATGGTCATCTCGTTCTAGTGTGGGACTCCCCAGTAGTGTACATCAACGATCCCGCCCAGTGGGATTCGAATCCACGACCTATCGGTCTCTCACTTAACCTTCAGACCACTGAGCTGGCTGGCATTCAATGGTGTTAATGTCTAACTTTCACCAATCCACGATATTGAGCCACCGTCCCTCGGGACGGGATCGTCGATGTGCACTGTTGAGGAGTCTCATACTAGGACGAAACGGCCGTCCAGTGCTTCCAGGTTTACCGTGGTGGTTTAGCTTTAATTAACTCATGAGTTTAACTTTAAAATTCCTAAACTCTCCACGCAACACCCTTCCGATCATAATGTATCACTTAATGTCAAAAGGCGGCCTGCTTGAACATCTGAGCTACCTGTTCCTGATATCCAGATATTTCAACAAGTAATGTAATTTTGTTTGTTATAGTACATCATTATGTCCATTAATCGTATAACCTATTCAGGTGCTATTTTGAAAAGTGTACAACCTTTCGTTGTACAAGTTACAAAAGGCACAATCAAAAGTATCGTGGTTACTGGCAATATGTATGCAGAGAAAAGAATGTACATTATTCTGATATCGATTGACTGGACTGTTAATATCTAACTGGCGATCACTCAATATTTATCGCCAGGATCGATCAAGAAGTAAAGAATGGAAACTTGTTGAAATACTTTTTTCTGAGAATTCCATATTGTACTAAAAATATAATATCGAATAAAGCTAAAAATAATAATACTAATGTTTATAAACTATCGAGATTAGATTATACTGATGTGGTGTATGCTACTTTTGTCGACAGACATAAGTAGTATGCAATATCAACTAGAATTGGAAAACCATGGCATCAGAAGGTTATGAAGATCAACTAGAAGAAAACAGGAACGGAATTTTAAGAAAAAAGAATTTTAAATCAGAAGAACCATACAGAATATAAAAGACATGATATGCTTGATGCTAATTACGATTTTCTCGGTAAACGAACAAAGGTCAATGACACAATGACACTATAGGCTATTCTAATCCGTTGTCCCATGTCCCGCTAACTAGAGTGAGAAGTCCAAGACGAAGTAAGAGAAAATATATTCCGTAAGTAGCCAAAGTACAAGCAATCAAATTAGGAAGAAATCAAACATATTTATACAGTATGAAGTTGTCCTTGGGAAGCATTACAAAATAGCACACTAAAAAGATACAACGGATCAATAGCGTGGGAAATACAACTCGAAGGTGAAAGGAGCGCTTTTGGCGCGAAAACAAGGAAATTCAAAATAAAATTACAAAAATAAGTCATTTACCAAGTAAGTTCTGGGGATTTCACATCCCCAACAAGACAAATATAATGGAAATTTACAAATGGAGTATTTAATATAATAGTTCTTATATTTGACTAAGATAGATTAGTTATCACAATTGATTAATCACTGGGTGGTGATCAATGTCATATGTGTCAAGTCCTTCTTAGTGCTGATCGAATGCTATCGATCAGGTTGCAATGTGGCCACTAGTCTAGGTGGCTCGACAATTTAGTTAGTTACCCCCCCAACTATGTTCTGGTTCATTACCATGATAAACCATAATAATAATTTCTATCAATAAAAAAAATAAAGGAAAATTCATTAGGTAAGTCTGTTATAGCGATTGCGTGCGTGCTCAGTTGATATATATGACGTGATAAGACCGCCAATTAGAAAGAAGTGAATTATCGATCGGATCCAATGATACACAATAGTCGTATAAGCAGTCTTTTGAGTACTTATCAGTCCTGCTATCTGCCTAGTCCAGTCAGTTGAATCCAGAACATCAATAACAGCCTCTGCAATATGAATCATTATTTTCAAACATACTGAGTTTATATTCATTTAGTATTGTTTGTTTGAATCTTCTCATTGATGTGTTAGGACTGCAACTGGTCAGTCTCCAATTGGCATATGTGCATACTGTGCGTATTACCTCGATATAACCTTAGTTCACAAGCATTGTAAGCAAAGATAGATAGTGGTTAGCAGTGGAATCCAGTTTAGACGCACGTTTCGTCCTATTTGTGACTCATCAGCTGGATGTACCTGCATCTCAGAGTTGATGTTCACTCTGGGACTCGAACCCAGTACTTTTCGCTTCAAACGCCATAGCGTTATTCACTCGGCCACTGAGTTTATATACCAATAACCTGACCACATCGTACCATAAAATAGAAAATACACATTTGTACAAAATTTGGTCAAATGTGGCTGGGAATAAGGGGGAATAGTAATCAATAGACTGGGGATAACTTAAGAATGGTAAATCGTATAATAATAGTCCATGGGTCGAAATGAAGCATATAACAAGAGGGACATGAATATGAATAGTTTAGTTACTTAACAATTATACAATAGGAAATATACATATTACATTGGTCCATAAATAGTTCTCAAAGTTACCATTCACAATTCTCTTCGGGATATAACAAAGTCTATTCTTAGAAGGTATTGATTTCTTAAATACAGAATGTAAATACTGATATTGAAATAAACTTTTATCTGATCATTTTAAATTTTGTTTCCATGTTCTTTTGAGATGGTGGAGAACACTTGTAGCTAAGGTAGATGATTTTGATGGAGTTTTGTTCTTTGAGCTGGATGGTTTAGTCGTGGAGCTTTCATCGTCCTTCTAAACGACATCATCAGCCCAAACGTCGGGAGGAAGTTTTCATGTTTCCATGTTTAAATCTTTTTCTTTTCATTCTTTCTTTTTATTTTATTCTATTTTTTTTTTGTTTTTGCTCATTAAATAAGTCTATTCCTAGAAGGTATTGATTTCTTAATACAAAATGTAAATATGTATACAGAAATAAACCTTTTTCTGATCATTTTGTTTCGATGCTCAAATTTATTTTCTTTTTCTTTTCGTTTCTTTTATCTTTTCTTTTTTTTATTTTAGATTTTACATCCGAAGGGGTTTTGTGGAGAATTTTGTATTTTCATTGTTGAAATCATGAGTCAATTGAACGGTTGCTCGAAAATCGTGAATTGGTTGAAGTTAGATATTAACAATGTTTGATGCCGGCTCAGTGGTTTATCGCTAAAGTGCTCTGACGGCAAAACTGGTGGATCCTGGGTTCGAATCTCGCTCGCAACCGATTCATAATCTCAATCATAAACCTCATATATATCTTACAGCTCTCAACAACAACCAAAGATTCTGAATTTCATTGTTGAATAGGTGATATATTAGAACGAATTGTCTATCTCATTCTTTCTGTTTATCAATTATTGTTTAACTAAGATTAGTCCGTGATAAATATGTTTTCAGAAAGGGTTTTGTAGAGACATTAACACCATAGGATGCCGGCTCAGTGGTCTATCGGTTAAGTGCTCTGGCGGCGAAACTGGTAGGTCCTGGGTTCGAATCTCGCGGGATCGTGGATGCGCACTGCCACTGAGGAGTTCCACAATAGGATGAAACGGCTTTCAAGCAGTGCTTCCAGGTTTTCCATGATGGTCTAGCTTTAATTGATTCATGATTTCAACTATGAAAATATTTTAGATTTCTCACATAATCCATCTATATATCTATCTATCTATATCAATTAATATACTGAATAATGGACAGATACATTTCATTGTATATATTTAATTGTACAATGTAAATTTTTTTTTTGTATTTTCACCTAATTTTTTTTTTGTATTTTAGGTTAGAAACAAATTTTCCCGGTTTTCTGTTTGTTTGTTTGTTTAAAAAAAAAATTAAAAAGAAAGATACATCAATAATTTTGTTCTTTAATTAATTGAGTTACTTTCAGTTTTCGTTTGTTTGTTTGTTGTATGTTATTTTTAGACATGTTGTGAAAATGTCTAGAAAAAAAAGGATAATTTGATTTTCTCTCATAGCAACTAATTATTTCCCAACAGTTAGTTGGTCAGTCATTGACTCGTTTACAATGTAGGATTGATCCACGTTGCTATACTTCATTAGAACAACAAGATAAATATTGAATTCATAGAATTAGTTACTTTAATAGTAATGATATATATAGAGAGATATGATACAATAAAAAGAAATAGTTCATTGAAAGAAAGGTATGAAATCATTTAATGCTCATGACTTAAAGGAAGATAACGTATGTGTACACCTACGCTTGTACGATCCATGTTATATCCCATGGAGATTTATGAATGGTAACTTTGAGAACTGTTTATGAACCAATATGATATGTATATTTCCTATTGTATAATTGTTACGTAACACTAGTATCCATATTCGTGTCCCTCTTATTATAAGCTTTATTTTGACCTATAGATTATTATTATACGATTTACCATTCCTGAGTTATCCCTAGTCTATTGATTACTGTCCCCCCTTATTCACAGCCACATTTGGCTAAATCTTGTACAAATGTGTATTTTCTATTTTATTGGTTAGATGTGGTCTGTTTGGTTGGTATATAAACTCAGTATGTTTGTGAATAATGAATCATATTTCCGAAGCTGTTATTGGTGTTGTGGACTTAACTGACTGGACTAGGCAGAAAGCAGGGCCGATATGCACTCTAGACTGTTCGTATGGTTTTCGTGTGTCACTGTTCCGACCGATAATTCGCTCTTCTCTTATTGACGGGAATCAGCACGTTCATATATCAAATAGGGCACGCTCGCACTCATACGATATAACAATCCATTTCGAAGGTTTGGTGTGTGAAAATCTCTCCATGTATACAATTGCAACGTTTTCTCATTGGTTTCTTTAGTTGTACATTTTGTTAGTCTTTTTTTGATGCCATTTGAGATTGTCATGTTTCATTTTATAGTAGTTTTCTCAATATTCTTTTCTTTTGCCTTTACTTACTACTACTTACTACTTACGCCTGTTACTCCCAATGGAGGATAGGCCAACGACCAGCTTTCTACAACCCACTCTGTCCTGGGCCTTGCTTTCTAGTTCCATCCAACTTTTGTTTATTCTTCTCATGTCTGTCTCCATTTCTTGGCGTAATGTGTTCTTTGGTCTTCCTCTTCTCCTTTGACCTTCTGGATTCCACTTGAGGGCTTGTCTTGTGACGCAATTGGGTGATTTCCTCAAAGTTTGCCCAATCGACTTCCAGCGCTTCTTCCTGATTTCTTCCTCATCTGGTGGAATCTGGTTTGTTGTCTCCCACAGTAACTTGTAGCTCATAGTGTCTGGCCATCGGATCAATGTAAGGGATCGCCTTGTGACGCAGTTGGGTGATTTCCTCAGTGTGTCCTATCCACTTCTAGCACTTCTTCCTGATTTCTTCCTCCACCGAAATCTGGTTTGTTCTCTCACAGAGTAGGTTGTTGCTGATAGTATCTGACCAACGGATCCGAAGTATTTTGCGTAGACAACTGTTAATAAACACTTGTACCTTCTCGATGATGGCTTTCATAGTTCTCCACGTCTCCGCTCCATACAGTAGAACTGTCTTGACATTTGTATTGAAACTCCTGATCTTGGCGTTGATTGACAATTGTTTTGAGTTCCAGATGTTCTTCAGTTATAAATATGCTGCTCTTGTTTTGCCGATCTGCACATTCACATCTGAATCTGATCCACCGTGTTCATCAATTATGCTGCCTTTACTGTGCTTCTATGTTTCGTTCTGAGTTATATTTATGTTGTTTTAGGAGATACTTCATCTTGGCAGTAGCCATATGGATTGTCCTCCTCTTTGAGTATGTTGCTTGAGTTGACTAGGATAGTGCATTTTGATAGTGAATTGGAGCACTTTTCAAGAATCGGAAACACTTTGTTGTTAGAAAGCAATAAACTGTTATCTTTTGAATGGATTTTTTCTTGATCTATCCAGAAAGGGATAGAATAACACTTACTTTATGGTGCGTTCGATTGATTATTGTGGGAACAATCATTGGTTAAATAACTGAGTGATAATATTATTTGTTTAGAATTGTTATTTTCCTAATCATCTTGTTCTGATTTCAAAGAGGATATACTGCGTTTCTAAAACACCGAAACAGTTATTCTTCAGCCAAACCTTAGTTTTGATTTTACAACGCCATTGTGATCGATTCTGAATTGTGTCATCCACAGTATCCAACTATTGGTTATGATGGTCACGCAGACCTGAATCAAGTAGTTTGTATCTACCAATATGGCTCCGATCAGAATTTAGTGACTTTATGGAGTGATGCTACGTTTTGGTTTGGCTACCCTTAACATTCTTCCATTTCTATCTAACACTAGTCAGCATTGCACGCCGTGATAGTCGGTGATTGGGCGTTTCTTCCAGCAGTTACCATTAATTTTTATTTGCTTAGAGCAATAGTGATAAACACTAAAACAGAATATTGTAATGAACACTGGAGAAAATAAAAAACACTGGTCCGTTCGAACATAATTTCATCGGTTTGAAACAATCTTGATAATTAGAAATGGATAGTGGCTAGCAGTGGAATCCAGGACGCGCGTCTCGTCCTATTTGGGATTCGTCAGCTGGATGTACCTGCATCTCAGAGTTGATATTCACTCTGGGACTCGAACCCAGTACCCTCGCTTCAAACGCCATCGCGTTATCCACTCGGCCACTGAGTCCTGAATTAAGGCTATATCGAGGCAATACGCACAATATACACAGATGCCAATTAGAGACTGACCAATTGCAGTCCTAACAAAGCCGTGGGAAGATTCAAACAAACAATACTGAATGAATTTAATCTTGATAATGTGCTAAAAGAAGTTACCATGGTAATAAATCTATAATTTTGCTACTATGTAATTAATTTATTGTCAGTTTTATTTCTGTTACTCATTTGAATCAAGTTACGACGAGATACATTTTAATTATAATCGGTTGGAAAGGATGCACATAGGAGAGTTTGAAAACTCTGATTCCAAACCAATGGTACACATGGGCCCCAGGATTCTGAAGGAACAAATGGCCTATGAATCTATTGTTGGTCAGTAGCTAACATGGGACTGCATCTCCTAACGTAGCTTTGTTGCCTTATGCATTAGACCTTTAGGTCCAATACTCGGATAGTGGTTCCCTAAAGAAACCACTTGCTTCGGTTTTGGCGTGTGGGAATTATTGTAGTCCTCACATAAATCGGATTTGTGTGTCGCATATATATATGGTAACTCCTTGTACCAATTTATATATATATATGTTTAAATATGCAAGTAAAAAATAAGTAAAATGGAACATTCATTTTCTCTGATACAACAAATAGTTTTGAAATTTTAATAGTTGAGATCAAGAGTCAATTGAAGTTAGACCACCATGAAAACATGGAACCATTCGTCGGCCATTTCATCCTACTATGGGACTCCTCAGCAGTGCACATACACGATCCCGCCTCGCGAGATTCAAACTCAGGACCTATGTGTTTCGCGCGCGAACGCCTAACCTCTAGACCACTGAGCTGACTGGCATCCAACGGTGTTAATGTCTAAATTCAAACAATCCACGAAATTTAGTCACTGTATACCATTGTCTTCAGTGAATTACTATCTCACAACAGACCTTGAACTTCACTGTTCACTGCCTCTCACTATAACTCCAGGAAATACCTCTTGAAGCCA
This sequence comes from Schistosoma mansoni, assembly GCF_000237925.1. NCBI lineage: Eukaryota > Metazoa > Platyhelminthes > Trematoda > Strigeidida > Schistosomatidae > Schistosoma > Schistosoma mansoni. The sequence goes on along the minus strand of NW_017386007.1, from coordinate 562,297 downwards.
GTCACTAGTGAGCATATTTGTTTATATGTTAGTTCGAATAGTAAAACAAACTGTTTCACTTCTAGAAATTTGATTTCATGCATTACATAAGACATATACATATCTGATAACTTTTGATTATGTTGAAAATGCATTAGATCGTATATTTTCTTACTTGTTTTTCAAATCATCATGTTTCTAAAATATGGAACTTTACGGTTACTACTGATTTAGGTGATTGTTATGCTTGTCTAGAGTGAACATTAACTCTGAGATGCAGGTACATCCAGCTGACGAGTCCCCGAATAGGAAGTCTTGGATTCCACTGCTAGCCACTATCCATCTTTGCTTGTCTAGATAGTTTACACTGTTTCACTTTAAGATTTTCTTAGTCATATCAATACAATTTTCTTCAAATTTAGTTCCATTAGATTTGAATATTTGAATGGTTTAAACATAATTGAATCTCCAAATATCTAATGATAATTGAAAATAAATTGATAGATAGTTTATAGTGTGGTGTGTGCTACTTATATCGACATAAGTAGTACATAACACTAGTCAGGAATAGAATGTCTGGGAGCACTAGACCAAGAAGATCGAGGAAGAAAGAACGGAAACAGTGAGCATCCATGGTCCCGCATGCAGGACTCGAACCCAGGACCTATAGTCTCGCACAGGACACACCTAATCTCTAGACCACTGAGTCAGCATCAGACTGTGTTAATGTACAACTTCAAACAATCCACGAAATTTCATCACCGTTCAGCATTATCTTCAGTGAGTTACTATCTCACAACAAATCCGGTTGAATTCCACTGATCACTGCTTCTCACTAGAACTTCAAAATATTCCTATTGAAGACTGTCACTAGTGACCATATGATGGTTATAATCAGAAAGAGGTTTCAATCATGCGGGTGAGATCGTGGATGTGCACTACTGAGGCGTTCCATACTTATTTATTTAAACACATAAATATTGGTACAAGGAAGCACCAGATATATATGCGCTTCACAAATCTCATTCGATTTGTGTGAGGGCTGTGATACTGCCCAGGTGCACAGACTGAAGCAGGTAGTTTTCTTAGGGGGCCACACCACCAGCCTTTGACCTAAAGGTCTAATCCACAAGGCAGTGGAGCATCATGGGGAGAAGCAGTCCCATGGTAGCCGGTGACCAACAATAGGTTCATACGCCATTTGTTCGCTCAGGTTGCTGGAGCCCATGTGCACCATTGGTTTGGAATGAGGGTTTTCCAACTCCCCTAGGTGGATCCTCCACATCCACCAACCCGATTAAAGCGCCGGACATTCGTTTTTCGTCCTCTCAATTTCGTAAACAACACCCGTGGTGAGATAAGGCAGTGAGTAGGACTTCCCTGGTAGAGGCTATATATTCGCGTGGCCATATGAGAGCATTTCGAGAGGGAGAGCAGACTCTCCCCACTCTCGGCCGTACCAGGGCATTTGGGGGCAGTGGCTATTGCCTCCGGGTGGGTTTTTATCCGAAAGGTTGGTGGTTCGTTCCATACTAGGAAGAAACGGCCGTCGACTTTTTCCAGGTTTACCATGGTGGTCTGGCTTTCATTGACTCATGAGTTCAATTATTAAATTACTATAATATCCACAAAACGCTCTTTGATTACCAAAAGGAAGTGTTGTGTTATTTTATAAAAGAGTAATAAGATAACAAATAGATTATGTGTATTTGTAAATGGAACTAAGGTGTGAAAAATAAAAAAAATTATTAACTATTTATCACCTCAGATAAGTGAGTTTTTGGCGAAAGTCTACAATTTCAATATAGTTGATATAAATCAATTATTTTTGATAGTTGAAATCATGAGTCAATTGAAGCTAGACCACCATGAAAAATCTGGAAGCACTGGATGGCTGTTTCATCATATTGCGGGACTCCTCAGCAGTGCTCATCCACGACTTCGCCTCGCGAGATTCGATTCCAAGACCTACTGATTTCGCGCGCGAGCGCTTAACCACTCGACCATTGAGCCGATATTAGACGGTGTTGATGTCATTTGATATCTCATAAACTCACTTCAGATACAACACTAGAATTAGAGCTGTATTTACCATGAATTAATGCTATAAATAGGAAATCGCTCGAAACCAGGACCTATCGGTGTCGCTAGAGAACGCTTAGCATCTACACCACTGAGCCAGCATCAGAAAGTGTTAATGTTTAACTTCAACCGATCCACGAAATTGTACCACCATCCATCAATATCTTCAGTGAGTTACTATCTCACAACGTGGTTATGCACTGCTAAAGAGTCCCACAATAGTAGGACGAAATGGCTGTCCAATGCTTCCAAGTTTTCCATGATAATCTATCTTCTATTGACTCATAATTTCATTCATACCTAACAACATAAATGTAGACATAATTGCTTTTTTTTTATAATTTCTTATAAAATTCTTATATTTCTCATCGGATAACCAATCAGTTTTCAATAATTTATTTTCTCTCTTTTTTTGTTTTCTCTTTTTTTTTATTCTTCTTCATCTTCTTCTTCAAAGGGATTCTTCATTGTTCGTTTTTTTTCTATCCATCTGTAATTATAAAAAAAAGAAAAAAAATTTTTTTATTTTTAATTTTTTTTTACTTTGACCATAATTTTCCATGGAATTCTGAGTAAATTTTTCTAGTTTTCTCTCATTTAGTCAAAGCTGTTTTTTCTTTTAATTTTTTTTTACTGACACAGGTTTAATTAAGAATTGGGAAAAGAGCGAAAGAATAACAGAAATATAGAAAACTAAAAAGAAGGGGAGGAGGGGGGGGAGAAAAAAATATATTATAAATAGGATTATAAAATTCTCAAACCAAATTCAAAACAATAAAAACTACTAGTACTACTACCATAGCAACAACCAAATTTTTTTTAAAAAACTTTTTAACTCTCATTTATTTAAAGCAAAACAAGAAAAAAAAGAAAAAAATATTAATAATTATATTCATTGAAAAATTAGCTTGGTAACTACTTGAATTCACTTGGTAACTATTTCAATTAATCTGGTAAGTAGTATCATTTATATTTTTAAATGAATTTTATTTGTTTTGATTGTAATTTATTGGGGTTATGTTTAGTGATTCTTCTGGTAACAGAAGGTTCATTAATAATATGATGATAGGCATATTGTGTTGCTTTCACAACAGGTGAAGCCAAATGGACTAGCCTGAGCCTTCTGAATCCCTACATTATAATTTATTATTTAAATGTTTACAAGAATGAATTCATATTGATTACTAACTTACTCCTGTTACCTCTCGTGGAGGAGTATAGGGCACCTACCAGCATTCTCCATCCAACCTTATCTTGGGCAATTCTTTCAAGTTCTTTTCAGTTACTATTCATTCTTTTCATATCTGTTTACAATTCTGGATGTAGTTTGTTCTTTGGTTTTACTCTTTTCTGTTTTTCTTCAGGATTTCATGTTAGGGCTTGCCTCATGATTTCGTTAATGTATGTCCTATCCATTTCGATTGTCCTTCTCAAATTTTCTCTTTATCTGGAAGATGATTTGTTCTCTTCCATAGTAAGTTGTTGTTGATGTCTTTTTTGATCAATGGATATTGAGTATCTTGTGTAGACAACGGTTTATAAATACTTGTACACTTTTGATAATGTTTGTGATAATTTTCCGGTTTTCAGCTCCGTACAGTAGGACTGACTGTCTTGACGTTCGTATTGAACTCAAATTGTAAGTAATTTAAACTTATTGAAACTGTTTCATATTAGTAATGGTCATAATGTTTTTCATTTATTTTTATATATATAAGCACTACTGAGGAGTCCTATACCAGGACGAAATGGACGTTCAGTACTTTTAGGTTTTTAATAACTGTCTGGCTTTGATCGACTCATCAATTCAACTATTAGAATTATTCTTCTCAGTAATAAATAGTGTTATTAGCTTTAAGGTGAACATTACTTAGTTACGTAGTATTAAGTAGGGATATATTGATAGTTACTATGTGAAGACAAAATATAGAATTAACAATATCATTTAACTAATCCACCATATAACACGACTATCTTTCATTATACTGAGGTAGATAACTGTTTCTACCTGACATGGATTAGCTTCACTGGTCACGGCTTTTCACTAGAACTCCAGGAAATTCATCTTGAAGCTAGTCACTAGTGATCATATGGTAATTATCAGTATGGGGTTGTGGAGATTGTTAAGTTTTTGATTTAGATCATGAACCGACCGATGTTAGACCACCACTGAGAACTTAGAAGTACTAGACGGCTAGATTTTCAGTGGTCGTTATCGCTAAATGTCTAATACATCTCCAGTAATTTGAGTACAAGAAAAATTTTGTAAAGTAAGGGTTCTTCATTTGTTATGTATTAGTTTAATTCTTGAAGAATGTCAAGTGTACTTGATACGATGAGACATAATCATATATTTTGTGACCGAAATTTAGAGTTGTTATGACTTATGTTCCTATTAATTTATCACATCATAAGATCGTTAATGAGATACACTGACTTATATGACCAGACCAATGACGTATAAACGTGTACGAGCAGTCTAGAGTTCTTGTTGATACGGTTCAGTCCAGAACACAATTATCAGCATCACTTAATATGAATCATATATTTCAGACATACCTGGTTTGTATACAAACAACCCAGACGGTATCATACCATTACTTACATACGCCTGTTACCCTCAATGAAGCATGGGCCATCGACCAGCATTCTCTTACCCACTTTGTTATCGGCCTTTTTTTATTGTTCTATCTAATTGTTCGTCATTCTTCTCATGTCTATCTCCATTTCTTGGAGTAATGTGTCCTTTGGTCTTCCTCTTTTCCTTCGGCCTTCAGAATTCCATGTGAGGGCTTGTCGTGTAACGCAGTTGGGTGCTTTCCTCAATGTATGTCCTATCCAGTTCCAGTGCTTCCTCCTGACTTCTTTCTCCACTGAAATTCGGTTTGTTCTCTCCCACAGTAGGTTGTTGCTGATAATATTTGGCCAACAGATCCGAAGTATTTTGTGTAGACAACTGTTAATAAATACTTGTATCTTCTCAATGATGGCTTTCGTTGTTCTCACATCTGCATCAGATTCACCGTGTTCATCGATGATGCTCCCCAGTTATGTGAAGGATTTTACATCCTCGAAAGCTTCTCTGTCAAGTGTGATTCGACTGGTGCATGTTGTATTGTATCGGAGAATCATGCTTTTCTATTTGTGTATGTTTAGACATCACTAACATCAAACACACGTCTGAAAACAGACTATTGAAAGCTATTTTACTCATTCATTTATTTATATTCTTAATTATTCTACCATAAAATAAAAGTTTTTGTTTAAGTATCATTGAAATTTCTATATTCATACAACCAGTAAACTGACTATTAGTTTTTTTTTTATATCTATAAAAAACAAACAAACTAGGATGTTTTAAAATGAAACATAATTTGTAATTAAGTAAGTTTCAATCCTTCATTGCTCCCAAATGCTCTGATATGGCCGAAAGTGAGGAAAGTCAGTTCATTCTCTCGAAATGCTCTCACATGTCCACGCGTATATAGCCTCTGTCAGGGAAGTCCTACTCACTGCCTTATCTCACCACGGGTGTTGTTTACGAAATTGAGAGGACGAAAAACTAATGCCCGGTGCTTTAATCGGGTTGGTGGACACTGCAAGTCCACCTAAGGGAGTTGAAAAACCCAGATTCCAAACCAATGGTGCACATGGGCTCCAGTATCCTGAGGGAAAAAATGGTGTGTGAATCAATCGTTGGCCATTGGATACCATGGGACTACATCTCCTCACGATGCTCCACTGCATTGTGGATCAGATCTTTAGGTCAAAGGCTGGTGGTGTGGCCCCCTAAATAAACCACCTGCAACGTGTTGGGCACCAGAACAGTATCACAGACCTCACACAAATCGAATGAGATTTATGTGGCGCATATATATTGTTCCTGTATAGCAGGTCATATACAATTGAGGTTGTTTACATCTAATTTAGTTAAGCCCTTTTGTTAACTTATTTAACGGACAGTCATTCGTACAACAACAAAAACAACAACCTATCTATACCATTGCACCTTCATTATGTACGCTTGAGCATTGCTTACTGCCTACGCATGTATTTCATTCTTCTAGCCTTACTATTAATCACTTAATTGATTCGATGGTTCATGCTTTTCCATTTGTATATATATGTACATCTTAATCCTGTTCACTGTACTGTACTCGCTTACTCGCTAACTCGATCACTCGATCTCTCATTCGCTCATTCGACTCTCTCTCACTCTCCCGCTTTACGGCACTACTCTTTCATGCTTGCTTAACGTGCCTGTAATTTTGGATATCTGTGTGTGGTCTAGTAATAAACACAATCAACCATTCGTATTCGCCTTCTGATTTATACACCGTTAGGACGTTATCGAGTAACGGTTATCGGGACGAACAATATACGAAGTTTAAGGGTAATATCGAATATCGACCACCACACCTATTTAATGTCAGGTTTACATTAGTTTTCTATAGAAACATTTACAAAAAAGAACAAACGATCAGTTGCTTCGAAGACTAATGGAGTATGTATTTATTTATTATCTGAACACATAAACATTCGTGCAAGGGGGGCATCAAATACATAAATGCCACACGGTAACAATAAGGTTAATATTAGTTATCATTGATTTGTATGAAGGTTTGGATACTGCCCAGGTACCCAAACTGAGACAGGTGATTTTATTAGATTGCCACATCCCAAAATAGGAACAATAATAAGGCAGATTTACCTACATATAGGAAAACACGTTTTTGAATCTAACACACAACAGTACCATCATTCACTGTCCTATCATCTTTGACAGATCAGGCGATCCGAAATTCACGAAGACACTATCATAGCTAAGATAAGCTAGGTACCCCATAATATTTTTCTCCATCGTTTACTTTTCGTTTATAGCTAACTAAAACACACAATTAAATTGAAATAATCATTTAATGAAACATTCAATAGATTGATGAGTATCTTATACTCGTTTTGAATGTTTCCCAAGATGCATAATTTTCAATTATAAAGTGTATATTTTGTATTTATATCTGTGTGTATACAACAGATTATCAACTGACAGCTTATGTTTCTTTTTAGTATAGGGCTCTTCAGTAGTGCGCATCCATGATCCCGCACGCAGGACTCGAACCCAGGACCTATGGGTCTCTCACGCGAACACTTTACCTCTAGATCACTGAGCCATCATCAGACAGTGTCAATGTCATCTGATATCTCATGTAGTCACTTTAGATAAAATACTAGAATTGGAGATGTATTTACCATGAATTAATGCTATAAATAAGAAATCGCTCGAACCCAGGACCTATGGGTCTCTCACACAAACGCTTAACCTTAAGACCACTGAGCTGACCATCATCTAACGGTGTTAATGTCTAACTTCAACCAATCCACGAAATTGAGCGACACATCCATTATTGTCTTCAGTGAGTTACTAACTCACAACAAACTCGGTTGAACTCCACTGATCACTACCTCTCACTAGAACTCAAGAAAATACCTCGTGAAGCCAGTCACCAGTGAGCATATCAAAAATGGGTTTTTGTAGAGATTGTAGTAATTCCACCAGTTGAATTCATGAATCAATTAAAGCTAGACTATCATAGAAAACCTAGAAGCATTGTTCAACTGTTTCGTTCTAGTATGATGAGTTGTTGACAATCTAACTCCAAAACAAATCTGATATAATACTACATTTTAATAAGTTATTTCTTAAATGTCATTTTTCTTTTCATTCCAAGAAGATTGTTGAATTCATTAACATTCATATTCAACATTTCCCTAATGTAATGTTGTTCAGTTCATGAGTCAATTGAAGCTAGACCACCTTGGAAAAACTGAAAACATTCGATAGCCATTTCTTTCTAGTATAGGGCTTTTCAGCAGTGCTCATCTATGATCTCGCCTCGTGAGATTCGAACCCAGAACATATCGGTCTCTCTCACGAATACTTAATATCTAGACCACTGTCCATCATTGTCTTCAGTAAGTTACTAACTCACAGGAGATCCGATTGAACTCCACTGGTCACTATCTCTCACTAGAACTCAAGAAAATACCTCGTGAAGTCAGTCACTAATTAGCATATAATGAATATTAACAGAAAGGGGGGTTTCATAAGGATTGTAGTAATTCCGATAGTTCAATTCATTAGCTAGACCATCATAGAAAATCTAGAAGCATTGTTCAACTGTTTCGTTCTAGTATGATGAGTTGTTGACAATCTAACTCCAAAATAAATCTGATATAATACTACTTTATAATAAGTTAATCCTTAGATGTCATTTTCATTCCAAGAAGATTGTTGAATTCATTAACATTCAAATGTAATTCAGTTTACTTCCTATTTAATCTTTTCTATTGGAAAGTACCAAATTATGCAATTAATCATAATGGTTAAAGTAATATAAGTCATAATCATTGAATCAACTTCTAGTATGAATCGACTTCTATGAAATGACCTTAATTTATGATTATTAGAAGAAGAAGAAGAAGAAGAAGAAAAGAATAATAAATCATTTTAAGGACATTAACACGTTAATGTTTGGATAATCTTCGAAATTTTTCTTTTAATCGGCCTTTGTAGTTTACTTGATAAGATCTTTAGAATTGCTTTGAACTAGGATATTATAGTCACATATATGTAGATATGCCTTAATAGGATTGAGCGATTCAAATACTATAAGGGCAAGTGTTTTCTGTCATTCATTCATTCTTTCTTTCATAACATAACATAATTCAAATGATGATCAAGTTCGTGGTTAGTTTTAGCCCGATAACTAGTTAAGAAATTGTCAGTCAGTCAGTTAGCTACAACATAGGACCAGGCACATATATGCATCGGTCCAAGTTGCCATACCTCAGCAGCACAACAAGATGAACACCGGATTCATAGAAGTAGTTAATATAGTGGTGGTAATATATCAGAGAAAGGTTGTATATAAGGATATAGTATAGGAAGGAAGTAAGTTATGAAGCAATTTTAATCTCAAGGTTTAAGGGAAGATAAAGAGTGTATACACCTACGCCATTGTGATAGATTCTGAGCCATGTCACCCAGTCTCCAACCATTGTAATGGTTCTGTAGTGAATGAGAATACAAGTGAGGATAATGAAATGTAGTTGATAAGCAAAGCTGGATAATGACTAGAAGTAGAATCCAGGAACCGTGTTTCGTCTTTGGATGTATCGCGTTTATTTATTTAAACACATAAATATTGGTACAAAGAAGCACCAGATATGTGTATGCGCCACACAAATCTCATTCGATTTGTGTGAGGGCTGTCATACTGCCCGGGTGCCCAAACTGAAGCAGGTGGTTTTCTTAGGGGGATACATCCGGAGCTTTTGACCTAGAGGTCTGATCCACAAGGCAGTAGAGCATCGTGAGGAGATGCAGTCTTATGGTAACCAGTGACCAACTGCCTAACCCAGTCAGTTAAGTCCAGAAAATCAATAACAGCCTCTGTAATATAAATCATTATATTTCAAACATACTGAGTTTATATACCAAACAGACTGACTACATCGTACCATAAAATAGAAAATAACATTTGTACAAGATTTGGCCAAATGTGGCTGTGAATAGAAGGGAACAGTAATCAATAGACTAGGGATAACTCAAGAATGGTAGATTATATAATAATAGTCTATAGGTCAAAATAAAGCTCACAATGAAAAAAAACATGAATATGAATAGTTAAGTTAGTTAGCAATTATACATTGGGAAATATACGTATCATATTGGTTCATAACTAGACCTCAAAAGTTACCATTCATAAATCTCCACGCGATACAACAGGTACCATTGGCTGAAAGTTATATTCAAAGTTTATTAGTGAAAGTAATCAATGAAGTGAAACGAAATTTCAGAACAAAGTTTTATAGATCACAGATTTGGCAACTTATTTTCCAGATCTTGTTGAATATATCTTACAAGTTTATTTTGGTCAAATGACTAAATCATTCAGTAGTTTGCACATAATGTAATAGAAATTACCATTTATTCATGGTTTTATTTTTAAAGGATTACGGTTTATCACTTCATCAAATCAAATCAACCTATTGTTAGCATAGGGTTGTGAAGATTGTTGAGTTTTTGATTCAGATAATGGATTGGTTGAAGTTAGACATTAATACTCTTGGGTGCCGACCAGCTCAGTGTTCTAGACATTAAGCAATCACGTATCAGACAGGAGGTTTCGTGTTCGAGTCCCTCTGATGCGGTATTCTAAATGCGTACTTCTGAAGAGTACCATACTAGGAAGAAATGGCCATTCAGTACTTTCAGGTTTTTAATAGTGATCTAACACTGATCGATTCAAAATCCCAATCATAAACCTCATATATATCTTACAGCTCTAGGTTTATTTTATTCTATTTGAACACATAAATATTGGTACAAGGAAGCACCAGATAATTATGCGCCGCACAAAATTCATTTGATTTGTGTGAGGGCTGTGATATTGCCCAGGTGACCGAACTGAAGCAAGTGGTTTCCTTTGGAGGCCACACCTTGAGCCTTTGACTTACAGATCTGATCCTCAAGGCAGTGGAGCACCGTAAGGAGATACAGTCTCATGGTAGCCAGTGACCAACGATTGATTCATACGCCACTTGTTCCTATAGGATACTGGAACCCATGTGCACCATTGGTTTGGAATGAGGGTTCTCCAACTCCCATAGGTGAACCCTCTGTGTTCACCAATCCGGTTAAAGCGCCGGACATTCGCTTTTCATCCTCTCAATTTCGTAAATAACACCCCTACCACGAGAAGGCAGTGAGTAGGACTTCCCTGACAGAGGCTATATACTCGTGGCCATGTGAGAGCATTTCGAGAGAGTGAACTGACTTTCCTCACTCTCGGCCGTACCAGGGCATTCGGAGGCTCTAGGTAACAACCAAAGATCCTGAATTTCATCGTCGAATAGGTCCTATATTATAACGAATTATCTATTCAATCCTTTCTGTTTATCAATTATTGTTTTACTAAGATTAATCCATGATAAATATGTTTCCAGAAAGGGTTTTGTAAAGACGTAAACACCACCAGATGCCGGCCAGTTCAGTAGTCTATCGATTAAGTGCTCCAACAGCGAGACTGGTAAGTCCTGGGTTCGAATCTTGCTCGTGAGTGTGAGATCGTAGATGCGCACTACCACTGAGGAGTCCCACAATAGGATGAAACGGCCTTCCAGGTTTTCCCATGTTGGTCTAGCTTGAATTGACTCACACTTTCAACTATGAAAATATGTTTTTCACTTGTTTTTAATCTTTTTTTTTTACTAATTCCATCTTACCCGTATGTTCTAGTTCATTCTCGTTTTTTCTTTTTGTTTTTCACAATTATATAATCCAATTAATTATAGTAATTATATTGACTTAACTTATAATTAAGTCATTTATTTAAACTATGTAAGGGAAAGAGTATAAAACAGTAAACATTCGAATGTTTTTTAAAAATTTTTTTATTTACTGAAAAACGGAATAAAAAAAATTGAAAAAAATTTTTTTATTTTTAAATAATTTTTATGATGAAAGAAATAATCTTGAAAACATTGAATAGCCGTTTCATCCAAGTACGTTGTGGGTTACTTATAATCTATATAAGTAGTATATAGTGATGATCGGGTATTGAATGTATTTCAGTGGAAGATCGATAAGGAGAGAATGGGAACAGGACGACATTGGTATGAAAATGTATGAACAATGAAATCAGAGACGATGAACTGATATTTGCATAAGGAACGGTCAAGATTGAGACAATTGAATGATAGATAAGATGGTGGTTGGATGTGGTCAACAGGAAATCGTGGACCCGGGTTTCGTGCAACTTGGCACTCATCAGCAAGGTGTACCTGTAATCTTGAAGGGAACTGGTGCTCGCTGACGGATTCGATCACGTGTCACTCAGCTTTACAGTCAGAAATGTTACCACTGAGCTATTCGGGCCGCGACTGACCTTCTGTAGGACTGAGATGTAATCACAATTGATTGATCACTGGGTGGTGATCAATGTCATGTATGTCAAGTCCTTCTTAGTGCTGATCGAATGCTATCGATCAAGTTGCAATGTGGCCACTAGTCTAGATGGCTCGACATTGCGTGAACTATTTTGAGATAAGATGTCGGTTGGAGGTGGTCAACAGGAAACCCTGAACCTGGAAGAACCAGTTCCCTCAAAAATACAGGTACACCTTGCTGACAAGTGCCAAGTAGCACGAAACCCGGGTCCAGGGTATAGTACTCATTAGTATTGAGCCTTAATAATCTCAGGTTTTCCACAATGGTCACGGTTTTAATCGACTCCTCTTTCTGATAAAACAATTTTCATTATGTCTAACATAATTTCCAGTGTGTTTTTTTCTTTTGTATAAAACTAATTCCTATTAAGGTATAACTATTTAAAGAGATTTAAAGAAATGCAAACCATTGCAAATTATCAGCCTAAAATTGAAACATTCGATGAGTAAACATTGAAGATTTATCTAAATGTAACATCATAGTGTAGTGAACGACAACACACAAGTGGGAACAATCGAATGTAACTGAACACAAACCTACAGAACATGTTAGTGCAATCTGAAAATCATACAGTAAATACATTATTATCAGAAAAAGTTTTTTTTGTGGAGATTTAGTATTTTCATAGTTGAAAGCATGAGTCAATTGAAACTAGACCACCATGGAAAACCTAGAAGCACTGAATGGCCGTTTCGTCCTATTGTGGGACTCCTCAGTGGCCAGTACGCATTCGAACTCGGGATGCCCACTGCTGATGAGTCCCACAATAGGACGAAACGGCCCGTCCCAGTGCTTCCAGGTTTTCTATGATGATCTAGCTTCAACTGACTCATACTTTCAACTATGGAAATGCTTTATTCATAACATGTTAATCAATTGTCTCAAAATTGACTGTTTCTTTTGTAAATATTAGTCAATCGTCTTACACTTCATTGTTCCTGAAATTCCATACCAATTACTTTCTGTTCAAGTTTTTCTTCCTCGATTTTCTTGAGCTTCTGCTGCCAGACATTCTATGCCTGACTAGCATTATATACTATTTATGTCGATATAAGTAGCATACATCACAACAGTATTGTATTGTTGTTTTCAATATATTGTATAAAGAATTACTCTTACATACAATGGATACAATGTGTGTGAAGTTTTAAAATGCTTCTTGGATATTGATAGAAATGATGCTTGTGACGAATAGAACTCCGCTAAGACATCATTGAAGATGAAGAAGGACTAATGACCTAATATATATATCAACCAGTCAAAGAGATAGAATGTAGAACCTGGAACATATATAGTTCACTTCAAGTTGTCATGTCACATTATTATAACGAGATAAAAGTGTCTAATCAAATAGTGAGAATAGTGGGAATGTTCATTATATTAGTAGTACAAATGATTAGGCATAAACGATATGATTTCAGACCAAATTACAAATCCACGTAATACTTATATTGGAAAAAGTATAAGATAGTTCAAAAACTTTAGATTTAAAGAATAACAAAGATTCAGTAAATTTGATACTTTAGGAACGATTCCGAGTTATATGATGTAAACTCTCTGATTATTAGTCGGGATAATTGTATGGACCTTGATCAGGCAATTTATTTTTGTATTTACGGCACAGTCCGACAGTCACTGACTTAATGGATAGATGTATACTTACGCCTGTTACCCCCAGTGAAGAATAGGCCGCCAACCAGCATAGGGTGATTTATAGTTTAGGTTATTCCATGAGTATACTGTGCAGCAGTTCGCTCTGTTCTACTTTACGGCTGTGAAACATGGCCATTAAGAGTAGAAGATACTCGTAAGTTACCAGTATTTGACCACAGAAGCTTTAGAAATATTGCTCGCATCTGCTAGGATAACCGGGTAAGTAATAGTGAGGTTAGACACAGGGTATTAGGGAATGATGGTAAATCAGTTGATGAGGTCATGAATCTTCATCGACTGAGATGGTCGGGCCACGTGTTACGTATGCCTGAACACCGATTACCACGACGCGCAATGCTGGCTAGTGTAGGGGATGGTTGGAAAAGAGTTAAGGGAGGTCAAACCAAAACGTGGCATCAGTGCTTGAAGTCACTAACTTCTAGTCTGAGCCATGTTGGTAGATGTAGACTACTACCGCGTCACTATCGTGACCAATGTTTGGAGACTCTGGGTGACATGGCTCAGAATCGATCACAATGGCGTAGGTGTATACACTCTTTATCTTCCCTTAAACCTTAAGATTAAAATTGCTTCATAACTTACTTCCTTCCTATACTATATCCTTATATACAACCTATCTCTGATATATTACCACCACTATATTAACTACTTCTATGAATTCGGTGTTCATCTTGTTGTGCTGCTGAGATATGGCAACTTGGACCGATGTATATATGTGCCTGGTCCTATGTTGTAGCTAACTGACTGACTGACTTATTCCACTTCTATTCACTTGAAATACGAGGTTTTTGTTGACCTAATTTTAAAGGATAAAATGATTAGTTCACCTATTTTTTTTTACTTACCACTTTTAATTACATACCCCTTGAAATAAGTAAACTTATACAATTTTATGCTTGATCATTATAAAAGGGTTCTGGGAAAAGAAAAGAGTCATAAAAATGATTCAATGATTGTTCTCTTTTTCTTTTCTCTTCTTCAAAGGTCATAGATTATTATTTATGACGTGAATAACGATACTACTGAAATGAGATTTGAAAGCTTTTTTATAGTAGTATAAATTATTAATGACATCTGTATTGGTGGCACCATATTAAAATGAAATAGTTACTTAGAATTTGTATTGTATATAGAGTATTACAACTCCTTAATTGCTACAAATGTAACCCTTAATCCATTTAGGTTACATTGAAGGATTGAAATTCACAAGACTCTTACATTTAAACAACTTGACCTATAAAAGTAATATGACTAGATATTACTTACTTACTTACTTATTTACTTACTTACGCTTGTTACCCCTCGTGGAGGAGCATAGACCGCGCACCAGCATTCTCCATCGAACTCTGATATGACTAGATATTGGTTCATATCGAAATCGCTCTTTATACCTGTGACCCTCCCCCCCCCAAAAAAAAGGGATATTATGATTAATTAGAAACAAAGTAAAAAGTAACTTTGGTTTTCTTTCAATATAACTTTATTATAGGCTATTAACATTTATGGTTCTAAGGGTTTTAAGAGTGTACTTTTCAGTAACTATGCTTGACTTCAGTACTATCATATGATTGATGATAATCGAAATAGACATATATGATGGTCGACTTGAAGTGCTTTAGTGAATAATGGAATTAAATAAGTCAAGTACGAGAACGAAGTTTTGAATACATAGATTTTGTGAAATCGTTGATCAGAGCAGACGAAGTGGAACGTAATGACGCACAGTAGAGAAGGCATGTAAACCAACTCAATTTATTATTTATATTTATTTATTTAAACACATAAATATTGGTACAAGAAAGCACCAGATACATATGCGTCACACAAATCTCATATGATTTATGTGAGGGCTGTGATACTGTCCTGGTGCCCAAACGGAAGCAAGTGGTTTTCTCAAGGCGCCACACCTGGAGCCCTCGATTTAAAGATCTGATCCACAAGGCAGTGGAGCATCGTGAGGAGATGCAGTCTCATGGTAGTTGGTGACCAACGATTGATACATATACCATTTGTTCGCTCAGGATACTGGAGCCCATGTGCACCATTGGTTTGAAATGAGGGTTTTCCAACTCCTCTAGGTGGACTCTCCATGTCCACCAACCCAGTTAAAGCACTGGACATTCGCTTTTAGTCTTCTCAATTTCGTAAACAACACCTGTAGTACGAGAAGGCAGTGAGTAGGACTTGTGTGGCAGAAGTTGTATACGCGTGGACATGTGAGAGAATCGGTTGAGGGAGAGCGGACTCTCCCCACTTTCGACCGTACCAGGGCATTTTGTGGCAAAGAAAAGTTAAGAACATGTAATCATAATATAAGAAATGTACACATATAACCCAACATAAAAACAGTTGACGTTGATAAACGAATAATTAACAAGGTCAAAATGTGACTCAAAGAGAATGAGTAAATTGGTTTGCCCAGAAGCTAGATTAAGCTATATGGGCTTAACATAGCAACTGAAACAACAACTTGTATTTAAAAATCTTAGAAAAAATTATAAAATAATACTCGACACACTCATTGACTACTTATATCCACATAAGTAGTATATGGTGTAAGTCAGACATAGAATGTATTTTGGCAGAAGATCGATAACAGAAGAACAGAAACGAAGTACATTCGATATGAAAATGCATAAATAATGAAATCAGAGAAGATGGACTGATATTTACAGAAGAAACAGTCAAGATTGAGACAATCGATTAATAGTTTGCAAATTAACTGTTAACTGTATTATCAGAAGGGGTTTTGTGGAGATTTAGTATTTTCATAGTTGAAAGCGTGAGTCAGTTGAGGCTAAACCACCAGGGAAAACCTGGAAGCATTGGACGGCCGTTTCGTCCTGTTGTGGGACTCTTCAGCAGTGCGCATCCACGACCTCGCCTCGCGAGATTCGAACCCAGGACCTACCCGTAACTGTTTGGTTATCAGATTTTAGTGAGACAGTCTGTAATTTGTGCTTAAATACATTCGATTGTCCTCACTCATGCTATCATTCAATACACTGGTACTATTTACAAACTGATAGTGTGTTTAATCATATCTACCTTTATCATACAATTACCGTCTTTAATATCTGTACGGTATCATAAATAATTTGTACATAAACGTGTTATAATCAAGCCATAATAAATTCCATGGAAATATTCTAGGATTTTAGCTGATGTAACTCAGTTCGATTGTGGTGAACAAGGAACCAGGTTGGGATAACAAATCTAGCCATTAGTACGAAATCACCGAGTTCTTTCATACAGTGTAAAAACTACACATTACATACTTCATTTGCCAATCATTCATCAATTGTCTCAAACTTCATCATTTCTTCATTGTTATTATAATTACTCTCTGTTTATATTTCTCTTTCTTTTCAATTCGATCTTCACAACCTTGTACTACTATGCACTCTACTTCTTAATGGTGTTATATACTACTTATGTCTGTCAACAGACATTAGTGGCATACTGTAGGGGCAGTGAAATGTCACTAAACCCTAGCCAAATCATCCGGGAGTTGGGTCACTCAATATCAAACAAATCGTACACCATTGACTGGCTCATGCGATGTTGGTCTCATTAAAATCTTTTTACTCATTCTGATTATTATATTCACGTAATCACGCTCTTTATGCTATACAGTCTTCAGAGAAGACATAGTACTTTAATACGTAGAATGGGGTAATCCACGTTAGATGCTGACCGCGAGATGTGACTCCGAAGTTAGCTTGTTCGTTACACCGTTACTTACAAGAATCTAATCAGTGTTTTAAGTTACTATTTTAAAAAAATCGAAATTAGAACGACGGTCTTAATCAAGAACTGACATCAGTTATAATACCATAAGGGATAAATGAATTTCGCACCCAAATCTAAGATTCATCCTAATTCTAATTGATTCATCTATAAATTATAGTTGAAAGCGTAGGTCAATTGAAGCTAGGATACCAGGGAAAACCTGGAAGCACTGCTTTAAGGCCGTTTCGTCCTATTGTGCAACTCCTCAGCAGTGCACATCCAAGACACCGCATCGCGAGATTCGAATCCATCACCTAACAGTCTCGCGCGTGGTCGCTTTACGTCTAGACCGCTGAGCTGGTTGGCATCCAACGATGTTAATCTCTAACTTCAACCAATCCATGAAGTTGAGCAACCATTTCACCAATTGTCTTCAGTGAGTTGATATCTCACAACAGACCTGGTTGAACATTACTAATCACTACTTCTCACTAGAACTCCAGGAAATACCTCATAGATACGCACTGCTGAGGAGTCTCACGAAAGGATGAAACAGCCGTCCAGTATTTCCAGGTTTTCCATGATGGTCTACCTTCAATCGACACAATTTCAACTATATAAGATTGTCTTTCAATTTCAATTCAGTTAATTTATACTACTTATAAATAGTTATATTTGAATGATTAATAAAGAATATTTTGTTTTCAAATATCTTTTTTAGCTAATTAAAAGAAGAAAGAAATGTATTCTACTCATTGTGTTCAACGATTCAATGGTCATTCCATTTATTATCATCTATTCACATTATTAATTCTTATCCATTATATAGATCAAATTCATGGACAATATGATTCATATAAATGGAGAAATGATCAAGATGATACATCATATATACCATTGAATAAAATGACTATACATTCTTTATTAAATCATAATGATCATACTAATGATGGAAGAAAAATTATTAAAACTAGAGCAGTTGAAATTGTTCCACCAGAAAGACCATTTATATTTGAAACACCTGAAGCTCTTAGAACATATTTACATAAATTAAATGAATATTTTGCTATTATAGGTCGTCCTAGGTAAGTTTATAGATTATTATTATAATCATTGATTTCAACTTCTTATCATATGTTCACTAGTGATTGACTCTATGAGGTATTTCATGGAGTTTTAGGGAGAAGCAGTAACTAGTGGAGTTCAACCAGGTCTGTTGTGAGATATCAACTGACTGAAGATATTGTTGAAATAGTTGCTCAATTTCGTGGATTGTTTGAAGTTAGACATTAAGACCGTTGCATGCCGGCAAGCTCAGTGGTCAAGTGGTTAAGTGCTCTGGCGCGACACTGGTAGGTCGTGGGTTCGAATCTCGCGGAGCGAAGTCGTGGATGCGCACTGCCGAGGAGTTCCAGATTTTCCATGGTGGTCTATCTTCAATGGACTCATGATTTCATCCATATATAAAATATTACTAAAAATCTCCACAAAAACCCCCAATTATAAAACTAGGTTTAATTTAACGCATTACATTTCGAACAATTTGATCACATATTATATACTTGTTAAGAACATTTATGTATGAAAAATAAAAGGTCAACTAGACTGGAAATGGAGGGGGGTAAAAGGGGACAAGGATAAGGATAATAATAATAAAAATGTGACAACAATTTGAAACCTCATCACTCTGAAAACTAAGCTAATTTTACCAGGATAGGTTTACGGGTGAGAACAAACTGTTTTTGAATACACAAAGAGGGTTTGAATTTTCGTATGGTTGAGTCTTCAATAAACCTTAGTATATGCCCCGCCGGGGAGTCGCACAATAAGACGAAACGGCCGTTCAGTGCTTCCAGATTTTCCATGATGGTCTAGCTTCAATTAACTAATGATTTCAGCTATAAAATTATTGAAATCTCCACAAAAACCCCTTCTGATAACATCACAAAAGCCGAGTTAAGATCAATCTTATGACCTGTTTCCATTATATATTTGGCAATAGAGGATATTGGATGTTTATCCTCTACTCTTATCGGATCATTTGATTCTATTTGTTTTTGTAACCATTTTGGTACATAGAGATGGATAGTGGCTAGCAGTGAAATCCAGGACAAAGCGCGTTTCGTCCTATTTGGGGCTCGTCAGCTGGATGTACCTGCATCTCAGAGTTGATGTTCACTCTGGGACTCGAACCCAGTTGCAGTCCTAACACATCAATGGGAAGATTCAAACGAACTATACTAAATAAATTTAAACTTCACCCCATCGCACAAGCAAGTGGCTATCAGGACTCAGTGGCCGAGTGGTGATGGCGTTTGAAGCGAAAGGTACTGGGTTCGAGTCCCAGAATAAACATTAACTCTCGTTTTGGTTGGTTGTCAGGTGAAAGGTCAAAATTATGAAGAAATGCGCGTCAAACTGTATTCCACTACTAGCCACTATCCATCTCTGCTTAAAATGCTTGTGAATCAAGGCTATATCGAGGCAATACGCACAGTATGCGCACATTATTATTATCCTTTTCTCCTCTTATCCCCTCATTTCCAGTCTGGTTGACCTTTTATTTTTATATATAAATGTTCTTAACGAGTCTATTATGTGTGATCAGATTGTTCGAAATGTATTGCGCTCATATCTCACCACACAGTTCTGATAATCTTCGTCTTCTTATTACTACACTATCGAAATTTATCAAAGGGACTAATTGCTTTAAGGGTTTCATTTAATTATTATGATATTGATAGATTTAGTTGAAGTTTTATCAGTCTTCATTGGTATATGCGTATCCTGTTCAGATTATCTCGATATAGTCATTATGAAATAAGTTGATGTAGAATAGACTAGAATATAGCTAACAGTAGAATTCAGGACGTACAAATGAATCCAACTGGTGAGTCCTGAATAGGATGAAACGTGCCTCCTGTTTTTCTCCGCTAGCTACATCACATTTATTTTATATCATAATATGGTTGCAATTATTTTTCGTGTGGCCAAGTGGTCTAAGGCGCTGCATTGGGCACCACCTTCAAACGGCGTCTGTTCGAATCCCACCACCAACATACGTATTCACAACCATTAACATCACACTATCACATCAAACACAATGCCCACTATCACATACATACTACCACAAACACTCAATCACAGCCGAACATCATCACCGTCATCAACAACAACAAATACTACTACCACTACTAATACTACTTATATCTATATAAGTAGTATATATGGCGAGTCAGAAATAGAATGTCTGGCAGCAGAAATTCATGAAGTTCCAGGAGGAGAAACCGTGAACAGAAAGCGATTGAAATGAAGGATCAGTGAATTGTGAGACGATTGATTGACATTTGCTAAGGAACAGTCAAGGTTCATTAATGTCTGGTATTGTAAGCTGGGATCTTTGTTCTTCGTCGCCTTTAAACTAGTCATTAAAATATATTTGGTGATGAATAATTCTTATACAAAAGCTTCATTTCTTTTAAATCAACAGTTTTGATGAAGTGATATCAAATTTCTCCATATCTGTGAGGTTGGCATGTAGAATGACTATATCCTTAGATAGCTACTGATCAGAAGACTATACACAAGATTAAATTCATACTAACCGAAATCACTAGAAGTCTTTAACGAACTCATTTCAAATAGTTGTATATCTTGGCCTTACATTAGACGGCTTTACTCAAGTTTATATAAATGGTCATAAATGTTGAGATATTTGGAACGGATGCGCACGGTTGAGGAGTCCCACAATAGGACGAAACGGCCGTTCAGTGCTTCCAGGTTTTGTACGGTGGTCTAGCCTCATGTGACTCATGATTTCAAGTACATTTAGAATAGTTCGCGAAAACATCAAAGGCTTATGCTTTAAATCACACCTACAATGTGAGGTTCTACTTACTTCTGTCTATTCAATTTTTCCCAGATAGTCATGAACATACCTTTATTGAAATGAAATTAACCTAATTGGTTTGATTTCATCAATGAACAGGTTCTTTGAATTCTTGTTTGTTAATGACATAAGTTTCCTTTAGGATGAGACTCAGAATGAGTTACTTATTACCTAATAATCCTATTTAAACTACACATTTTTCGTTGCTTCCCTTCAGGTAGGAGGACATAGTGGTAAAAAGTTCTATATTGTTTTTAAAAGCATTGTGCTACTTTCAGAATAGGTAGTAGTATATAATCCACCATATAAACTACATCACAGGATAATCGTTATCTTTAAAAGAACAAAGTTACATGTCCATTCATGTGTGCCAACTAACAGATACAATTTGTTAATTAAGATAAATGATGACTGGCTTGCATGACTGTTGGCAACTATCAGAAAATCTTAAATTTCTTAAACATATCAATTGGTATTTTCATAGTTGAAATCATGAGTTAATTGAAGCTAGACCACCAAGGAAAACCTGGAAGCACTGGACGGCCGTTTTGTCCTATCGTGCGACTCTTCAGCATTCCGCATCCTCGATCTTGCCCCGCGATATTAGAATCCAGGACTTAACAGTCTCGCGCTAGAGCACTTAACCGATAGACCACTGAGCCGGCATCCGATGGTGTTAATGTTTCGCGAGGCGGGATCGTGGATGCGCACTGCTGAGGAGTCCCATAATAGGGTGAAATGGCCGTCCAATGTTCTCAGGTTTTCCTTGGTGGTCTAATTTCAATTGATTTATGATTTCAACTATGAAAATACTGAAATCTCCACAAAACCCCTTCTGATTATATCAAGTGGTCTCAACTATTGAATTGGTTCACAAACCACTACTATGTAATTCTCTACCTCAAAGGGCTCACTGAATATGTTTTTAGCTTCCAGATTTTGGTTTATAGCTTTTAAAAAAACTTTTTTGAAACCAGTAATTGATTGTCTCAAATTGTAACTTTGATGCCTCATTCAGAAGATTGAGTTTTCCAAAAGCGTAGATTTCACAAATTATCCAAAACAGTTGTTGCATTTTTTGACTTATGAACTTGTTTCCTACGTTCTATATTGAAAACTATTTAGCCGAAGTAAATTGACTAAAAGAATGTCATCTGAAGTCTTATAAACTCACTTTAGATACAACACTTTAATTGGAGATGTATTTACTATAAATTAATACTATAAATAGGAAATCGCTCGAACCCAGGACCTATCGATCTCTCACGCAAACGCTTAACCTATAGACCACTGAGTCGGCATCTAACGTTGTTAATGTCTAACTTGAAAGAATCCACGAAATTCAGCCACTATCCACCATTATCTTCAGTGAGTTGCTATCTCACAACAAATCCGATTGAACTCCATTGGTCACTACTTCTCACTAGAACTCCAAAAACTACCTCTTGAAGCTAGTCACTAGTGATCATATGATGATTATTATCAGGAATGGGTTTTTATAGAGATTGTAATAATTTCACTAGTCGAATTCATGAGTCAATTAAAGCTAGACCATCATGGAAAAACCTGGAAGCACTGGACGGCCATTTCGTCCTAGTGTTGGACTCCTCAGCAAATTACTTTATTATGAGTCTCTACTGTTATAAATCCATGATGACTATATTAAAATGACTAAAATAAATAACTTGTCAACTAGGCAAAACTATACGTGAATTTGGCAAACTTTCAAATCGATTACATTCTAAGTACATCCAGTTTACGGATCCAAAATATGATAAAGTGTCGTACATCCTAGATTCCGCTGATAGCCACTATCCTACTTTAAATTTACTTGGTATTGTTTATTTGAATCTTCTCATTGATGTTTAGAACTGCAAATGATCAGTCTTTCATTGGCATATGTGCATACTGTGCCTATTGCCTCGATATAGCCTTAATTCACATTCATTATAAGCAAAGATGGATAGTGGCTGGCAGTGGAATCCAAGATGCGCGTTTCGTCCTATTTGGGACTCGTCGAAGACTGATCAATTGCAGTCAAAAACATCAATGAGAAGATTTAAACAAACAATACCAAGTGAATTTAAACCTCACCACATTGCACAAGCAAGTGGCTGTCAGGACTCACCAGCTGAGTGGTGATGGCGTTTGAAGCGAAAGTTACTGGGTTCGAGTCCTAGAGTGAACATCATCTATAGGATGCAGGTATGACAAAGTGTCACACATCCTTGATTCCACTACTCATCACCATCCACCTTTTCCTATCATGCCTGTGACTTACATCAATATCGAGGCAATCTACACAAGATGCACATCAACCAATAACAGACTGATCAATTACAGTTTTAAACACCAATGGATAGTTTCAAATAAACAATACCAAATGAATTTAATCTTCACCCCATCGCACAAGCAAGTGGCTATCAGGACTCAGTGGCCGAGTGGATGACACGATAGCGTTTGAAGCGAAAAGTACTGGGTTCAAGTTCCAGAGTGAACATCAACACTGAGATGCAGGTACATCCAGCTGACGAGTCCCAAGTAGGACGAAACGCACACCCTGCATTCCACTGCTAGCCATTATCCATCTTTGCTTACCAATGCCAAAAAGAATTTCATCTAATCATAATAACATAAACTACATGTAATCGATTTTAATCAATTTCATGTTACCGTTTTTTTATTAACTAAATTACTCTTCTCTTTTTTTTTCTCTCATTCTTTTATTATACTAAATTTTAGATTTGGTCGAAGATGATGATGATGACGGTGTTGATGATGGTGCTGATAATAATTTAACTAATTTACAATCATGGAGTACATTCCTATGTCTTCTTATTGTCATTGTTTATCATTTGATTCATACATTTAACTCAAACTATACATTACATTACACTTCATTACACATTACATTACACTACACACACACACACACTGAAACCCATATACCCCCCCCCACACACACACATACACGCAATTGAACCATTTTACAAAACTATTTGATAAGAATATAACTAAATGTGGGCTGTTAGTTATGCATGTGTATCCATTACCAACTATAAGTCTGATTCTAATATCAATAAATGAATAATAATAATAATAATACATATTTATTAATTGTTAAGCATGGTAACAAAAAAAGAAAAAAAGAAAATGATTATTTGTTTTGCAAAAAAATAAAAAAAACTATAAAAAAAAAATACAAATTACATTGTCTTTTTTTATTTTAACCCCCCCTCCACCAATTGAATCTTTATTATTTAGATTGATTTCGAACATTATAAAAGGCATTTTTATGATGATGATGATCATCATCATCAATAAGTGAACACATGATAGTTGAAAAAGAAAAAACAAACAGAAGAGGCTTGTTTAATCTATACCCTTGGTAGTTATTTCTCTCTCTCTCTCTCTCTTTGTAGACATGGATACATATATATTACTAATGTGTAATAGAATAAATCAATAAACCAATAATATTTACATCGAAATCGATAGTTAAAGAGAGAAAATATGATTGTTTGTTGTTTTGTTTTGACAAGTGTAATTCATATCTCATTGAATTCAATGAACCATGATACTGAATATGTAACTGAAAAAAAGTACAAAAACAACTTTATCTATCTGAATGTTGATCATTTTGTATGAATTTGAAAATCATGAGTCAATTGAAGTTAAACCATCATGGAAAACCTGGAAGCACTGAACGGCCGTTTTGTTTTATTGTGAGACTCCTCATCAGTGCGTATCCATGATCCCGCACTCACGAGATTCGTGGATTGGTTGAAGTTAGACATTAACACCGTTGAATGACGGCCATCTCAATGGTCTAAAGGTTAAGCGCTAGTGCACGAGACTGATAGGTCCTGGGTTGAAATCTCGCGATGCGCGATCGTGTATGCGCACTGCTGAGGTATTCCACAATAGGACGAAACGGCCATCCAGTGGTTCCAAGTATTCCATGGTGATCTAGCTTCAATTGACTCGTGATTTTAACTATTAAAAAATTACTAAAATCTCCACAAAGCCGCCCTTCTGATCTAGAATTTGAAAATGTATAAAATAGAAAATATTTGATTGAGATTATGAATGGGTCAATGCAAGACCATTATTGAAAACCTTGAAATATTGGACGATAGTTTCGTCGTTGTATAGGACCTTTCAGTAGTGCGCATCTACGATCCCACAACAGAGGGATCCGAATCCATGACTTATTGGTCTCGCTCGTGAGCGCTTGACATCTAGACCACTCAGCTGGACGTTATCCAATGGTGTTAATGTCTAACTTCAGTTAACATAGGAAGTTAAGCAACCGTTCACCAATTGTTTTCAGTGAGTAACTGCCCCACAAAAGGCTCGGTTGAACTCCACCTCATGAAGCAAGTCACTAGTGAGCATATGGTAATTATCAGCATGGAGTTGTAGTAATTGTTAGCATTGATCTACTGAAGATCTCAATCAAAAAAATTGCCGAACTTCATAACTACATACTGATAGAAAATATTTCTGAGTAATCAATCCGACTAATTTGAAATTTTTTGTTTGAATCACGGTTAGGTTTAACTTGTTTAAGTTACTAATCCTTGTATTTTCATCGTTGAAATCATGAGTCAATTGAAGCTGGACCACTGTGGAAAACCTGGAAGCACTGGACGGCTGTTTCATCCTAATATTGGACTCCTTAGCAGTGAGCATCCACGATCCCGCACTCATGGTTTCAACTATGAAAATACTAAATTCTCGACAAAACCCCTTCTGATCTATAATCCTTGTGTGTTTATCTTAACCATTTATCTTATTTAATAACTTTACATATTATTAAGTAGACTTATTAGTGACAAATACAATAGAATACAATAATCATTATGTTCAGGTGCTTAACTAAATTAACCAGAAACAACGTGGTGGTATAAATAGATGAAAGAGAATTTATTTAAAGAGTTGCGTAATGAACGAACAGGCAGGAATGAACAAATGCGTTTTGGTACCACATTACAGAATATCTTCATAAACTTGGGAACCATACAGTAAATATACTTAGTATTGTTTGTTTGAATCTCCCCATTGATGTTTTTAAGACTGCAACTGGTCAGTCTCTAATTGGCATATGTGCAGACTGTGCGTATTGCCTCGATATAGCCTTAATTCACAAGCATTGTAAGCAAAGATGGACTCAGTGGCTGAGTGGATAACGCGATGGCGTTTGAAGCGAAAGGTATTGGGTTAGAGTCCCAGAGTGAACATCAACTCTGAGATGCAGGTACATCCAGCTGACAAGTCCCAAATAGGACGAAGTGACTCGCGTCAAACTGGATTCAACTGCTAACCACTATCCATCTTTGTTTACCATACAGTAAATAGTTTATTCGCAAAATATCCATCAATTGTCTGAAGACTTTATTGTTCCTTCATTTACATACCAATCGCTCTTTATTCTCGTTCTCTTCTTGTCTATTTTCTTAACCTTCTGTTACCAGGCATTTCACTTTTGATTGATGATAGATACTACTTATATCTGTTGACATCAGTAGTATACATCATAGATATGACGAGTGTACAGTAAATGACGAATATAATACCTAAAATGTATGATATTACATAACAAAATACAGTTTAAAGAAATTAATCAGTCAAACAGATAAACTTACTCTACAGGATTTTGAGAATTCAAACACCATGATATTGACAACTGTCATCATTGTACACCATTCATAGCCAATTATTAATAAATCTATAATTAGAAATCTGTTAAATCTAGAGCTTTAGATTCTTGCTATGTCGCATACTACTAGACTACTTGAACGATCGAACCCGCAACGTCGCAAGAGAGAAGACAGAATGCTAGTAAGTAAAAATGTATTTCTCAACACAGTATCAAATATAGTGCAAAAATCTCATGTATTTATAGTTTTTGGCTGAAAGTAAATCATCATCTCGGACAGCCAATAGTCACATAATGGGTCCTTCTTATTCATCCAATAGGCAAGCTACACGTCGACATTCTGGAATGTTCCTCCAGTGGTGATTAAATGGAATGTCTTCGACTCTTTTTGGGCTTATTGAGGCATCCTTGAGTTTGTCAACGAGCCATCCTTACAAAATCATATGGAACAGACTAAGTTTAATAGAAGTAAATCTTAAACAAATTTGGATAACTCAAAACAAATCAAGGAATGAATCAATGATAACAATAACCAGTTTAAATTCATTTTTTGTTGGTTGTTTGAAACTACCCATTGATGTTTAGGACTGCAATTAATTGGTCTATTGTTGGAATATGGGGATCCTGTGTAGATTGCTTCGATATTAACATAAGTCACAGACATTACAAGCATAGATGGGTGCTTGATTCGAGTACCGGATTGAACATCAACTCTAGGATGAAGGCAAACCCAACTGACGAGTCCGGAATAGGACAAAACGCGCATTCTGAATTGCACTGCTAGACAATATCGGTCTTTGCTTATAATAGCCAGTTTATTTGGTTATATACGTTAAATAAACTAGATAATCCTCAGAATAAAATACATCGCTAGGTTTTCCTTCTCCTCTCTTCTAACAATCTGCAACACTAGTCAGCATTGCGCGTCGTAGTAATCGGTGTTCAGGCATACGTAACACGTGATCTAACTATCTCAGTCGATGTAGATTCACAATCTCATCAACTGATTTACCATCATTCCCCGATACCCTGCGTCTAACCTCATTATTACCTTTTTATTATACAATATTTTGACTGAATATGGTCTCGTAGAAATATCTGTGTGTGTTGCTTCGATTTCCATTGGATTCAATGAAGCTAATCTACTCGAGAGTTATTCGAATTATTCTAACCATTTGATTCTTTGTCCTTCAATCTGAGTGATTGACTTGCCTCCTTTATCATTAAACGATCTCTCTGGTTTAATACACTTCCTTGTCAGTTTCTTCGTCGTACCATATAGACACACTGGGCCATCATCCAACGGTGTTAATGTCTGAATTCAATCAACCGATGATCTTGCACAACCATTCGTCCATTGTATGTGATGCATAACTATCTCCACCCAACACCCATTGGATTCCATTTGTCACGTCTTCTCACTAGAACTCCAGGAAATCCATCTTGAAGACAGTCACTAGTGATCACATGATGATTACTATTAGAATGGGAGTTTGTGGAGAACGTAGTAATTTTGATAGTTGAATTCATGAGTCAATCTATGTTAGAGTTTTCATCATGAACTGGCATGAACTAAAATGCCAAAATACCCTTCATCCAAATGAATGAATTTCGCGTCGAAATCCAACATCCATTATCTTCAATCTGATTGGTTCATCTATAGATTATAATTTCAGCATCTATTCTTATCGCTAACAGTATTGTATACTGAAGATCCTTTTCACAAATACACAAACTTGTATTGATCGAATTCATTGTGAAAAACATGATGAAAATCAAAGAAACTGATGATTATAGAGTAAATAAACAAAAACCAGTTTTAATTTAATCAATTATGATTAATCGATATTGTTACAAAATGTACTATGATCATCTATTGAATTGATTGTTTCATGTAGACATCTAACTAACTAACTTACTTGCAAGCGCCTGTTCCTCCTAATTGAGGATAGGCTGCCCAACAGCATTCTCTTAACGGATTCGATTTCAAGTTCTTTGGTCTGGTGTGCGAACGCCTAACATCTAGTCCAGTGAGTAGGTCGGCATACAACATCAATTAATCCATGAAATTGAGCGATCGATCTTCATTATCTTTAGTGAGTAATTGCCACTCCGCTGGTCACTGCTTCTCATAAGAACTCCAGGAAATCCATCTCCAAAAAAAAAATCAATAGTGAGCACATGGATGCCGGCTCAGTGGTTGACAAGTTAAGCGTCCACGCACGAGAAATAACATGTTGGGTTCGAATCGTTTTATTCATGGATCGTGGATACACACTACTAAAGAATCCCATACTATGATGAAACAGCCGTCCACTACTTCCAGATTTTTACTGATATTCTAATATTGGTCCATTTATAATCTCAATCAAAATAATAAATTATAGATCCACATTATTGTTTGCAGATTTATTTTCCATCGCAGTCTTAGTGTACAGTTATTGCTTACCAACATCATAATAATTGTTAGTAGTAGTAGTAGTAGTATAAGCAGGAAATAGATATTTCCTTAAAAACAAACTGTCTTTATTTAAGAATATTCTTTATGGGGCGAGTATAGACATTGTTGATAGATTTGTTTGCATGGTTTGTACGTTTGAGCAACTTATCATTAATCAATAACTATACTCAAACTCTTCCTTTTATTCATCTTTTATCCAGTTCCATTATTATATGTATGACCTTCTTTTTGATGATTGGTAAGTCATGTGCATAAAGAATGAGTGATCATTTCCTTAACTATAGTATTCAATGGATCAATGACAATGGAAATTTCTCTGGTACAATCTTGTAATGTTTAATTGTCAATATGACTGAACTTACAAGAGATTTAAATCTTTAATCTGTTATGATTAGTTTAAGTGATGCTAATGATTGGTTTAATTTCTTTAGTCTGGTTGCAAAAACGTTTCTTTCTATGGGATGGGATTAACAACACAATGCCTATCTCTAGAAGAGCAAGAGGTGGAGTTGTTAATAATTGCCTGTTTTATCAGGAGGTTTAGTGCAGATTTTAGTAATTTTTTTTAACGGTTGAAGTCATGAGTCGATTGAAGCTAGACCACCATGGAAAACCTGGAAACAGTCGACGGCCGTTTCGTCCTATTGTGGAACTCAGCAGAGCGCATACGCCATCCCACCTCGCGAGATTCAAACTCAGGGTCTATCAGTCTCGCGCGCGAGCGCTTACCATTTACACCACTGAGCCGGACGACATTCAACGGTGTTGATCTCTAACTTCAACCAATCCAAAAAATTGCTCAATAACCCACCATTGTTTTCAGTAAGTTACTATCTCACAACAGACACGGTTGAACTCCAATGGTCACTGCTTCTCACTAGAACTCCAGGAAATATCTCTTGGTGGTTGACCAATACTTAGTTTAAGTGGCTATAAAATAAAATCGAAATTTCGTATTATTCATTCCTAAATTTTTTTCATTTTTAAGCTCACGTTGTGATTACACTTCGAGGTTATATTTCTAAAATAAATTTTAGATACTTAGCCCTATCATACCATCTCATTTTTATATGATACTCTGAATTTGTATTTTTGTAGAAGATTGATACTGATAAGATGGTGGTTGGAAGTAGTCAATAGGAAACTCTGGATCTAGGTTTCGTGTTACTCGGCACGTGCTAGCAATGTGTACCTGTAATCTTGAGGGAACTGATACTCCCTGACGAATACAATCCCGCGTCACCCAGCTTCATAGTCAGAAACGTTACCACAGGGCTATCCAGGTCGCAAATGACCTCCTGTAAGACTGTGTTCATTATTATAGACTAGACAAACTAAAACCACTAATGATTTGTTGATTGACTGTTATACTACTTCATATTGTTCATCATTTAAGTTTACTAGTAATAGTATATATAACATAGTAGTATGAATCTCATCATTCAACTATGAATAGAGATGATAAACTTAGTTTCTTTCACTGTTTCATTGATTGATCATTGTAATGTAGTGGGTTGAAGCCCAACTGTTTACAAACTAGTTAATAGAATTAAAAAAACAGCATTAGATTAATATCACCTAAGCATGTGGTTATTTAAAACGTGATCATATATGCTATGCTCAATACTTCATATTCTCAGTTAACAGATACATTTGATCAGATGTTTCATTCATAAAAAAGTAATTCATGAATCAGTATTTGCATAGTTGAAATCATGAGTCCATCGAAGCTAGACTACCATGGAGAACCTGGAAGCACTGATTGACGGGCGTTTCGTCCTATTGTGAGATTACTCAGCAGTGCTCAACCACGATCTCGCCTCGCGTGATTCGAACTCAGGAACTACCAGTCACACACCAGAGCATTCAACCGATAGACCACTGAGCCGGCATCCGATGGTGTTAGTGTCTCACTTTAACTAATCCACGAAGTTGAGCAACCATTCCTTAATTGTCTTCAGTGAATTGATATCTCACTGCTGAGGAATCCCACAATGGGACGAAACGGCCGTCTAGTGCTTCCAGGTTTTCCACAGTGGTCTAACTTCAATTGACCCGTGATTTCAATTGTCCTTTAGTTAGATAAAACTGAATACACAGCAACTGTTTATTAACATGAAATTATCATATTTATTAATAGTTCTTTATCAGTATGGAGTTGCGGAGATTATAATGTTTTTGATTGAGATCACGAATCGATCAATGTCAAACCGCCATTGAAAATCTGGAAGTATTGGACGACCGTTTCGTCTCATTATAGGACTCCTCAGTAGTGCCCATCCACGATCCTACAACAAAGGGACTCGAACTCAGGAACTTCGGTCTCGAACGCGAACGCCTAACATCTAGACCACTGAGATGGCCTGTATCCAACAGTGTTAATGTCTAACTCTAACCAATCCACAAAATTGCGCGACTATCTTCCATTGTACAGAAGTAGATACCTGTCTCTTTCTGATACGGATTAGCTCCACTGGTCAAAACTTCTCATTAGAACTCTAAGAATTCTTTCACGAAGCTAGTGATCACATGGTCATCGTCAGTATGGGTTTGTGGTCTAATATCGATCGGTTCATGATCTCAATCAAAAATGATTGTTTAATTTGGACAAGATTATGACCCCGAAAATGTATGTGTTCACTTTAAAATTAACGAAATATGAATAATAAGAAATCTATATTGACAATAAGTGGACACTAGTTTTACTTATTCCATCATCTTTTATTTTTATTTAAGTCAAATCAATTGAAGTTAGATACGATCATATCAGCATGATTTACTGAAACAAATAGCCCGCATTCATCTGTACACTTGATTATACAATAAACTAGTTAAAATAGATTATGGATTTATAAAATTGATAGATATAATTAGCATTCATCACTTACTTACTTACATACTCACTATTGATTTGTTTTTTGGAGATGTATTTCCTGGAGTTCTTATGAGAAGCAGTGAACAGTAGAGTTCAACCAGGTATGGTATGTGGAAGTTAGTCACTAAAGATAATGAAGGACGATCGCTCAATTTCGCGGAATAATTGATATCAGATGCCGGTCAACTCACTGGACTAGATGTTAGGCGTTCGCACACCAGACCAAAGAACTTGAAATCGAATCCGTTAAGAGAATGCTGTTGGGCAGCCTATCCTCAATTAGGAGGAACAGGCGCTTGCAAGTAAGTTAGTTAGTTAGATGTCTACATGAAACAATCAATTCAATAGATGATCATAGTACATTTTGTAACAATATCGATTAATCATAATTGATTAAATTAAAACTGGTTTTTGTTTATTTACTCTATAATCATCAGTTTCTTTGATTTTCATCATGTTTTTCACAATGAATTCGATCAATACAAGTTTGTGTAATTGTGAAAAGGATCTTCAGTATACAATACTGTTAGCGATAAGAATAGATGCTGAAATTATAATTTATAGATGAACCAATCAGATTGAAGATAATGGATGTTGGATTTCGACGCGAAATTCATTCATTTGGATGAAGGGTATTTTGGCATTTTAGTTCATGCCAGTTCATGATGAAAACTCTAACATAGATTGACTCATGAATTCAACTATCAAAATTACTACGTTCTCCACAAACTCCCATTCTAATAGTAATCATCATGTGATCACTAGTGACTGTCTTCAAGATGGATTTCCTGGAGTTCTAGTGAGAAGACGTGACAAATGGAATCCAATGGGTGTTGGGTGGAGATAGTTATGCATCACATACAATGGACGAATGGTTGTGCAAGATCATCGGTTGATTGAATTCAGACATTAACACCGTTGGATGATGGCCCAGTGTGTCTATATGGTACGACGAAGAAACTGACAAGGAAGTGTATTAAACCAGAGAGATCGTTTAATGATAAAGGAGGCAAGTCAATCACTCAGATTGAAGGACAAAGAATCAAATGGTTAGAATAATTCGAATAACTCTCGAGTAGATTAGCTTCATTGAATCCAATGGAAATCGAAGCAACACACACAGATATTTCTACGAGACCATATTCAGTCAAAATATTGTATAATAAAAAGGTAATAATGAGGTTAGACGCAGGGTATCGGGGAATGATGGTAAATCAGTTGATGAGATTGTGAATCTACATCGACTGAGATAGTTAGATCACGTGTTACGTATGCCTGAACACCGATTACTACGACGCGCAATGCTGACTAGTGTTGCAGATTGTTAGAAGAGAGGAGAAGGAAAACCTAGCGATGTATTTTATTCTGAGGATTATCTAGTTTATTTAACGTATATAACCAAATAAACTGGCTATTATAAGCAAAGACCGATATTGTCTAGCAGTGCAATTCAGAATGCGTATTTCATCTTATTTGAGATTCGTCAGTTGTATGTGCCTTTATCTCAGAGTTGATGTTCAATCCGGTACTCGAATCCAGCATCCATCTTTGCTTGTAATGTCTGTGACTTATGTTAATATCGAAGCAATCTACACAGGATGTACATGTGCCAACAATAGAACTACTACAACCATCGTCGAGAAGTTTCAAGTATTTATAAACACTTGTCTACGAAAGATACTCAATATTCATTCGTCGGATACTATAAGCAACAGCCTACTATGGGAGAGAACAGATCAGCTTCCAAATGAATGGAAATTAGGAGCTGAAGGGAAATGGAAAAATGAAAAGCCAAAGAACATTCTGTGTTAGGAATTGGAAGCAGACATGAAAAGTGTGAATAGTAACAAGAAAGTACTTGAACGGATTGCCCAGGACATAGTTGGATTGTGAGTGCTGGTGGATGGCCTATGTTCCTCCATGAGGGTTAACAGGCTTAAGTAAGTTCTCGGTTGGGCATGTTCAAGATAGAGTTTATGGTGCAGATAATCTGTACAAGACATAGATAAGCTAACATTGATCCACTGAAATTCTGAGAATCAGCAATAATGGGAATATTGAAATAAACCACTTAGAAATGAAGTATTAAGGAAGACTTAAATACATTGGATATTAGCCATCACTAGTTTACAATTCTCTAACATAAATAGCAGAAATATGTTCTACTGATATTGACAGATATAAGTAGTATGTATCATCAATCGAAAGTGAATTACCTGGAAGCACAAAGTTAACAAGATCAAAGAAAAGAGAACGAAAACAAAAGAATGATTGATGTGTAAACAAAAGAATAATGGAGTCTGAGACAACTGATTGACAAATTGCAAATAAAGTGATTATTGTATGATTCTCAGGTTTTACTATAATTTAGTTGTGTCCGCCTGCTATCACGCTCACTCTATGTAGATGTGTATGAACAAAGGGATCACCTCATCATACATAAAAGTTATATCGGAAACGACAACGAGACTGGTGAAAACCTTCGAAATAAGTGTTGCTCACAAACCAATAAAATCCATCCATTCAATCTTATGCAAATCAAAAGATGAAATGATAAAAGAAGACAAACCAAACATTATCTACAAAATAAATTGTGCCAACTGCGACAAACACTACATCGGACAAAGCGGATGCCCTCTTCATCTTCACCTGCATGAAAATCAATTAGCAGTCAAACGCCATGACATGTCTTCACTCATATCAATGCAGGTGGACAACTGAGGACACATATTCGACTAGGAAAATGTGGAGATTTTAGATAGAGGCAATTCCAAAAACCACCAGAGGATTTTTAGAAGCTTGGTACTCAGGTCAATCAGCAATAAACAAGCACATTGAAATCAATCCAATTTACCAATTATGCACAAACATAGGAACAAAAATCAAACCAATGAAAGATACAACCAAAACAAAGAAATAAACAATGACAGATTTAAGGTCAACAAGAACCAATCAACATCGAGGTGTACAGGACAAGTTGTGAACCATATGTGGAGAAATTCAAACACTTCACTTCTACCTGAAGTTTGTGCTGATGATGTCGTTCAGAAGGATGATGAAAGCGCCATGACCACCAACGATAGAACAAATCAGGATGCCCATCAGACAAATGAAGAATGGGAAATCATAAGGACCTGATAGTATACTAGCTGAAGCACTAAATTCAAACCATCCAGCTCAGACAACAAAACTCCATCAGAACCTAGCAGTCTTATATAGATAGATAGAAATGATTAAATACGCATTAAGTAATTAGGTGTAATGTTTAAACATTTGTGAATTCATTTTGTTACAAAAGTTACAAAAAAATGATGCCTACAATGTCTACAAGTAGAACTGGATCGTTAAGTGCTTAGTTTTTTTTTCCTTTAGTAACAAAAAATCACTATTATAGTATAGAATACTAGTCAGAGGCCTATGCATCATTGGGGGTAATAAGTTTTAATCACTAAGTGAAAGTAAATTTGAGTTGGATACTTTTTTTCTTATTCATAAACTAATGATAATGATTAGATAGATTCAACTTATAAAATGACGTACATTATTGATTTTCGAACTGTTTTACTAAGGTAAAGCATCGTACTCCCCCTTATTTTTTTTCTTAAATGATGTAGAAATTATCTTATATAGTTGAGATCATGAGTTAATTGAAGCTAGACCACCATGGGAAACCTGGAATCACTGGACGGACGTTTCGTCCTAGTATGAGACTCCTCAACAGTGCGCATCCACAAACCCGCCTACCAGTCACGTACCAGAGAGCACTTAATCGATAGACCAACAATATCAATGAATAGATTATCACCTAAGAATTCACTTTTGAAATTGTGCAACCAATGATCCATTTTAACTAAACAATTGTAATGCAAATGTTATCAGAAAAGTTATAAAAGTAAAAACATGTCTGTTAAAAGGTATGAAGTCAATAGAGTAATAGAAATGGTGCACGCAGTGTCGAGTCACCTAGACTAGTGGCCACATTGCAACTTGATCGATAGCATTCAATCGGCACTAAGACGGACTTGACACGCATGACATTGATCACCACCCAGTGATCAATCAATTGTGATTACATCTCAGTCTTACACAAGGTCGGTCGCGACCCGAATAGCTCAGTGATAACGTCTCTGACTATGAAGCTGGGTAACACGAGATTGAATACGTCAGGGAGCACCAGTTCCTTCAAGATTACAGGTACACCTTGCTGACGAGTGCCAAGTAGCATGAAACCCGGGTACAGGGTTTCCTGTTGACCACCTCCAACCACCATCTTAATAGAGATTGTGTTTATTTTCATAAGTCAAATATACGATAGAAGAAAAGATTGAAATGGTCAGTTTTGTACACAACGTCTGTACAGTTATACTGTTAGCAAAATATAAAACATTAGTGATGCTGGATATTTGTAAGTTATCGGGAAAAAAAAATTAAAGTATCCGTTGTGTACATTTATCTACCTTGTTGATGACTTCATGCCTTTGAGTCTATTTAGACTGAAGAACTAGTGTTTACAAGACAGTAAATAATTGGGTTCCTCATCGATTAACTTCTTTCTCTTTTCAAAGATGAAAGGTAATGTTATCGAACACTTTTGGATAAAACGCTCAAAAGACTATCTATATTACCGCCTTATGGTTCTCTGATCTGCCTCCAATTTTGATAAGTGCATGAATATGCCATGAAAATAAATCTGTCATTTATCTCCGTGTATTATCTAGGCTTACTTCGTTTGTACGACGAGGTTAATAAGAAGCCAAATACGGGTTAGGTTAGATGAATTTATCTCAAGCACTTGTTTATCCAGACAGACATTCAGAATAAGAAGCATGAAAGTGTAGCGAAGCGAAGATGGTGAGCAACCCAACTTGTTTTGACAAAATATAACTCAATATATATGGTCAGACGAAAATAAGCTGAAAACATGAGATCACTAATGTAACCAATACATACACATACACTCGAATTAAAACATTCAAGGTTAACGAGCGAATAAGTGACAAGGTCAAAGTATGATCCAAGGAGAATGAATAAACTAATCTCTACGGAAGCTTGAATAACCCATTTTAGGTTTAACATACTACAAACTACAACCTAGCTCCACAGGAGAATGCAAATTCACATATGCAAATTAAAGTGATCGGATGTAAGCGTTTATCCTTTTTGTTATATATAAACATAGGTTGACTAGACAATATTAACATTTTAGTTTATGACAGTGAAATGTTTTGTTGCCCTTTAAGATATCCATAGCTGAAATACTTCTGAAATCAACCGCTATGTAAGTTACTTTTTTCAGCATAGATGTTCTGCACCATGATGAAGGTTAGGACTTTATACCAAGAAGATTGGTTGAAGTTAGACACTAACATCGGTGGATGCCGGCTCAGTGGTCTAGAGGTTAAGCATTTGCGCACGTAACCAATAGGTCTGGGTTTCGAATCTCGCGGAACAAGATCTTAGATGCGCACTGGTGAGGAGTCCCATACTAGAACGAAACAGCTATACGAAAGCTGTACGATCACAAGACAAGTGAGAAATGTTATTGAAAACAGTGAATTTAGTACAAAAATCACCGGTATTTATAGTTTTTATTAAAAACGAAGTCATCATCACATTGATCCAATCCGCATACAGTGGTTTTAAGCATTTGTCCAATCGGGAAACTACATACCAAAATTGTGGCATGTTCTTCCAAAAGATGATTGGATGGAATATCTTCGGCTCTTTCTGTCCTTCTTAGAGCTTCTATGAG
Organism: Schistosoma mansoni; assembly: GCF_000237925.1. Taxonomy (NCBI): domain Eukaryota; kingdom Metazoa; phylum Platyhelminthes; class Trematoda; order Strigeidida; family Schistosomatidae; genus Schistosoma; species Schistosoma mansoni. The sequence continues at coordinate 524,179 of NW_017386007.1, read as the reverse complement.
TTCACCCACGGGTTGTCCTCACAGTTTGGAAAATGAATTCGCCGAATTACCGAACTCATCGCTGAACCAATGTTTTCTTATTCTCATATCTCAATGGGCATATTTTGTTTATTTTAAACCAACTTAAAAATACAACGTGAAATAAGTGACTGATTCATGGTGAATAATGTAACAGAAGAATCAAATGTCTAGCAAACTGATAAGTCTTGTCGATTGAACGCCATATTCGTTTTCCTAAGCTATTCTGGTAACCCACAGGCTAGAACCATTCAGCGACTTGAACACCAGAGAGAAGACGCAAGTATGAGAGAAAATACTTTACTCCAAGGTTCGTTCTTGTACAGAAAATCATGGGTATTTATAGATGTTAGCATCTGTTAAATCAACATCATATTTCAGCCAATCCGTTAACGACATATTATGCTACCGACCAATAGTAGCACGCCACGTTGGAATTCTAGAATGTTTCATCATACTCTGATTGGCTGAGGCTCTTCGGCTCCTTTTGGGCCTCTGGAGGCTCCATTAAAGTTCTCCGGAAGCCGACTCAACACAAACTTATTCAAGCAATATGTCAGTGTAAATCAATTCTTGACGTAGAAATCTTTCTATCACATCGGTGAAGGTCTGAAAATGATAATTCTCAATCCAGACTTTTTTTGTATTTACTTTTATCATAATAACAAAGGATGTATCAGGCGTATATAAAATAAAATGGACAAATGATCAATTGTCAATAGTTCTAACTAATGATTATTTGTTGTCTGTTAATCAGTGTAAAGTTGGGAATATTGTCGGGCTTAGATTGATATCATCAATGGAAAAATGTTAGACCACCATCAAGAACCTGGAAGCACTGGACGTCCATTTCGTCCTAGTATGGGAACAAATTTCAAATAGAAGTGAAGTGTTCAAATTTCTCCAAATAAGAGCTACAAATTGTCCTGTAAATTTGGTTCTTGATCGGTTATAGTTCAACAATCAAGAACGAGATCTATAAGAAAACCTATAAGTCATAGGTGTATAAGTTTGAATTCTTCACTTCTTTTTAAAGTTTGTGTTGATGATATGGTTTAGAAGAACAATGAAAACTTCATTATCAAACCATTCAATTCACAGAACAAAAATTCATCAAAATTTACAGTCATCTTTCAAAAGTTAAACAAAGAATAATGTTACAATGATCTCAGTAAACAATGAATACCAATTTCTAATGATTTTTTAAAGTTCAGATTAAATTTAGTCTTAGAGTTGACAGTTAAAAAAAAAACTTCAAATTTGCCTATACTTGAGCTAATTCGATTTTCTCGATAAACGAACGGAGGACAATGACACAGTGACACGATAAGCTAATCTAATCCGTCGTCTCAGGTCCCACTAACTAGAGGAAGAAGTCCAAGACGAAGTAGGGAGAATATATATTCCGTAAGCAGCCGAGTACAAGCAAATTATAAGGGGAAAAAATTCAAACGTAAATATACAGTGATAAATTGTTCTTGGGAAGCATTACAAAATAGCACACTGAAAGATACAACGGACCAATAGCATTTAAGATATTTTACAAATGGGAAATACAACTTGAAGGTGAAAAAAGCGCCTTTGGCGCGAAAACAAAGAATTACAAAATTAAGCCATTTACCAAGTAAGTTCTGGGGATTTGACATCCCCAACAGCTTACAGTTTATTGTTACTATTATTGCCATTATTATTATTATTGGCTTTATTCATTATTATTATCTTTGTTACACAATAATATTCTCTACACAAAGTATTTCAACAAACTTCCTTTATTTCTTGATCGATACTGATGATGAAAATATTTGAGTGATCACCAGTTAAATAGATGTTAGCAGTTCAGGAATCAACATCTTAATAATATTCATTCTTTTCAATGTATATAGCCAACCATCACGATGCCTTTGATTGTACTATTTTGTAAGTTGTACAGGGAAAGGTTGTAAACGTTCCATAAATGTACCGGAATAAGGTATGTGATTAGTAGATATAATGATGTGTTTAAACAAACGAACAAACAAACAAAAACAGATAACTTGTTGAAATATCTAGATGTTAGGAACAGGTAGTCTAGATATTCAAGCAAGTCACCAATATGGTTTCATTCAAAATAACACACTATTATTACAATACTGAATTTTATGAATGACATTGTAATCAAAGATGGATAGTGACTAACAGTGGAATCCAGGACAAGGCGCGTTTCGTCTTATTCGAGACTCGTCAGCCGGATGCACTTGCATCTCATATTTGATGTTCACTATGGGACTTGAACCCAATACCTTTAGCTTCAAACGCTATCAAGTTATTCACTCGGCCACTGAGTCCTAATAGCCGCTTGCTTATTCAATGGTGTGAACTTTAAGTTCACTTAGTTTGTTTGAATCTTCCCACTGATGTTTAGGACTGTAACTGGGAAGATTGAAACAAACAATACTAAGTAAAGGGGTTTTCTTGATCATATAATGAATATTGAATAGATGAACTTATAGTATAATGAAGGAGAACATGAATGGGGATAATCGAATGTATTTAAGCATTAAAATACAGACTATCACACTAGAATTTGACAATCATATAGTAAATAGTTAATTTGCAAACTGTCAATCCATTGTTTCAATCTTGACTATTCCTTCTGCAAATATCAGTTCATAGTATTCGATTACTATTTTTCACGCATTTTCATACCAATTGCGTTCCGTTCCCGTTCTACTGTTATCGATCTTCCACTGGAATACATTCAATACTAGACCATCATCATTAATATACTCAACGTTAGTAAAACAAGTGCCCTTAACACGAACGAACTCATCAGCAATCAATATATAGGGATTCAGCTTAGATTCGAAGTAGTCCGCTTGGTAGATTTGTGTAGAGTAATGAGAAGCAGTTTATCATAGTTTTGGTAGATTTCGCCTCCTAGTTCAAATTACCAAGAACAGAGTGGTTGAAAACGAATTAATTATGAAGATTATCAATGTCAACTGAGAAATGTGCTCAAATCAGATCTCACTTTATTTATTGTAAACTTAATACTTCAGAAACAACTTTAACTAATTAGAAAGACTATTTTACCTATACCTTTCTAATTTTAGTGTTTCGGACTATTCACAATTTATTGATGGGTGTTACAAATTAACTTCAATGTTGACTTTTTCTAATCAGTTAACCACACTAACAAAAATATCGATGAGGTGAGTTTAACAGGATACATCAGCATTTTGTAATTTTTATTC
>NW_017386007.1:519734-520728 GCF_000237925.1 Schistosoma mansoni | reverse complement strand
AACCAATCAAGAACGAGATCTATAAGAAAACCTATAAGTCATAGGTGTATAAGTTTGAATTCTTCACTTCTTTTTAAAATTTGTGTTGATGATATGGTTTAGAAGAACAATGAAAACTTCATTATCAAACCATTCAATTCACAGAACAAAAATTCATCAAAATTTACAGTCATCTTTCAAAAGTTAAACAAAGAATAATGTTACAATGATCTCAGTAAACAATGAATACCAATTTCTAATGATTTTTTAAAGTTCAGATTAAATTTAGTCTTAGAGTTGACAGTTAAAAAAAAAACTTCAAATTTGCCTATACTTGAGCTAATTCGATTTTCTCGATAAACGAACGGAGGACAATGACACAGTGACACGATAAGCTAATCTAATCCGTCGTCTCAGGTCCCACTAACTAGAGGAAGAAGTCCAAGACGAAGTAGGGAGAATATATATTCCGTAAGCAGCCGAGTACAAGCAAATTATAAGGGGAAAAAATTCAAACGTAAATATACAGTGATAAATTGTTCTTGGGAAGCATTACAAAATAGCACACTGAAAGATACAACGGACCAATAGCATTTAAGATATTTTACAAATGGGAAATACAACTTGAAGGTGAAAAAAGCGCCTTTGGCGCGAAAACAAAGAATTACAAAATTAAGCCATTTACCAAGTAAGTTCTGGGGATTTGACATCCCCAACAGCTTACAGTTTATTGTTACTATTATTGCCATTATTATTATTATTGGCTTTATTCATTATTATTATCTTTGTTACACAATAATATTCTCTACACAAAGTATTTCAACAAACTTCCTTTATTTCTTGATCGATACTGATGATGAAAATATTTGAGTGATCACCAGTTAAATAGATGTTAGCAGTTCAGGAATCAACATCTTAATAATATTCATTCTTTTCAATGTATATAGCCAACCATCACGATGCCTTTGATTGTACTATTTAGTAAGTTGTACAGGGAAAGGTTGTAAACGTTCCA
>NW_017386007.1:515176-519534 GCF_000237925.1 Schistosoma mansoni | reverse complement strand
TGAGATGAAACCCTGTTGTTTGATTTGTTTCAACGAATCTATTATTTGCTTTTCAATCTTGTCTGCCAAGTCATTCTTCACTACTAGTTTCTGAAATTTACTTTGATCATTTAAAAGGGCTTTCATCTTGTTTATATAGTTGTTTTTATCCATGAGTACTATCCCATAACCTTTGTCTGGTTTAGTGATTAATAAATTGTCATTAGTTTTAAGTTTTCTTAGAGCTTCCTTATGTTTATTCGTCAAAATTCCTTTCGAATTATGTCCATGATTTAAGTATCTGAAAATTGACTAGATTTGAAGAAAAATATGTCGTTTAAAACTATAACATGTGAATTTCAAATTGTTTATAATATCATATATGAAGTGTTAACTTGTATCAGCTTATACGTTACATAGAAAAAAGGTGAGATTATCAGTATGGGGTTTTAAGGATTAGTGAGTTCACATTATACACAATACTAACTTGATGTAAATACATTCTATTCGATTATCTATTTTGAAATGAATTTCTATAAATTGCTCAGTTATATCCTTTTTTTCGCCTTTGACCTAAAGATTCGATCCACGAAGCAGTGGAGCATCATAAGGAGATGTAGTCCCATGGTAGCCGGTCACCAACGATTGATTCATATGCCATTTGTCCCCTCAGGATACTGGAGTCCATGTGCACCATTTGTTTGGAATCAGGGTTTTCCAACTTCCCTAGGTGGACATTCCGTGTCCACCAACCCGGTTAGAACGCCGGACATTCGCTTTTCTTCCTTTCAGTTTCATAAACAACACCCCTGCCACGAGAAGGCAGTGAGTAAGACTTCCCTGGCAGAGGCTACAGAATGAGGATAAGATTAATTTTGTTAATGATTTCTACAGAAACTTTTTCATTCTTTTTTAAAATGAAATATTTATGTGAATATTAAACTGATTATATACCGAATATAAGTTTCATTTCTAACTAACTATAAAGATATAAGTCAGACTAATAAAGGCTGAATGGTTCTATGAATAATCTATGGCTAATACACCTTTGATTAGTAGTGAGAATTTAAAATGAATTCGATTTTCAAAGAGTGACCTTGAAGAATATGACATTTTGTAACTTTCATGATTTCGGAAACTGTAATCAACGTTATAATTACTAGGTTACTATTCCAAATAATGAACTTAGCTCACACTTGAATATTCATTTTGTATTGTTTGTTTGAATCTTCCCATCGATGTTTTAAGATTGCAACTGGTCAGTCTCTAAATGAATTTAAACTTCACCCCATCGCACAAGCTATTGGTTATCAGGACTCAGTAGCCGAGTGGATAACGCGATGGCATTTGAAGCGAAAAGTACTGGGTTCGAGTCCCAGAGTAAACATTAAATGCGAGATGCAGGTACATCCAGCTGACGAGTCCCAAATAGGACGAAACGCGCCTTGTCCTGGATTCCACAGCTAGCCATTATCCATTTTTGCTTATAACCACTCTTGAATACTTCATCCAATAAATGTTGATACATATGACTAACTGAAAAATTTATAAGAAAATCATACAGAAATAGTTGTTAATCAAATCTAGTTTCTATTGAAATCATGAACTGATCTAACTTAGACCATCACTAAAACTTGGAAGCATTGTATAGCCTTTTCATTCTAGTATGAGTCCTCTCAGCAATGTCCATCAACGACCAAATATAAAAGAAACCAACCCATGACCTTCGATCTCAAGTACAAACACTTAACCTCTAGACCACTGAACTTGCATCCCATAGTGTTAATGTATTAGATCAATCGACGATACCACACGACTATCTTCCATTGTTTTCTGTAAGTAACTGCTTTACATCCGACACAGTTGAATACCAGTGGTCATGGTTTCTCACTAAAACTCCGCAAATTACCTCTCCAAGCTAGTCACCGTTGAGCTCATGTCCCCAGAAGCGTCGTTTTATACTACGATGAAACGACTGTACAATACTTCAAGCTTTCAAGTGAAAATCTAACTTATTATCAATTCATGATGATATTGATGTAATCTATCAATCACTATAACCCTTTTTTTTACTAACAAATCATAATCAGAAGGAGTTTTGTGAAGATTTCAGTATTTTCATAGTTGAAATCATGAATCAATTGAAGCTAGACCATCATGGAAAACCTGGAAGCACTGCTTGACGTCCGTTTCGTCCTATTATGAAACTCCTCAGCAGTGCACATCCACGATCCCGCACTTGCGAGATTCGAACCCAGGATCTACCAGTCTCGCGCAAGAGCACTTGACCAACAGACCATTGAGCCGGCCGACATCCAACGGTGTTAATGTCTAAATTCAAGACTGGTAGTTCCTATGTTCGAATCTCTCAAGTGCGGGATCGTGGATGTGCACTGCCGAGAAGTTTCATAATAGAACGAAACGGACATCAAGCAGTGCTTCCAGATTTTCCATGATGGTCTAGCTTTAATTGATTCATGATTTCAACTATGAAAATAACAAATCATATTTCAGATACATATGATTGTCAAAAAATAAATTGATTCCGATTATTAATATATATCACATGGATTCAGAACTGATGTATTGATCTATTTTTGTTTGAATATAGAACTAATAAGGCACTTTTGCTTTGTTTTTACATTGAACATGATTGACTCAGATTCCTCTTATTATTATTATTATTTTTTATATCATATCTTGGCGTTATATTACTTTATTATTGATCATATGATCTCTAAGATGGATATAAAGATTTGTTTAAATGATTGCTAAGGGTATAAGATACCATGTCTCTTTTTTTAAGAAAAAAAGAACATTATGATCAGTTACGTATACTATTGTTTGCTTAAAATAACAGAATTTTGGTTGTGGTACGGGTTGCTTATATCCAGATAAGTAGTATATTAATGATGATGATCGGGTATTCAATGTATTTCAGTTGAAGATCGATAAGGAAAGAACTGAAACGAAGCAAAATTGCTATGTAAATGTATGAACAATAATAATCGAAGACTATGAACTGATATTTGCAGAAGGAATGGTTAAGATTGAAACAATGGATTGATAGTTTGCAAATTAAATGTTTACTGTATGCTTATCAAACCAGCTTCCAGATGAAAAGGAAATTAGGAAAAGACGTTGGAAGTAGATCGAACATACATCACGGAAATCATCAAATTGCATCATGAGGCAATCCCTAACATAGAATCTGGAAGGAAAGAGGAAAAGAAGAAAGCCAAAGAACACATTACGTCGAGAAATAGAAGCAGATATGAAAAGGATGAATGTTAACTGGAAAGGATTGCCCAGGATAGGGTTGGATGAAGAATGCTGGTGTGCGACCTATGCTCCTCCCACGAGGGGTAACAGGCGTAAGTAAGTAAGTAGTGTATGGTTATCAGATTTTAGTGAGATAGTCTGTAATTTTCGTTTCAAATATATTCGATTATCCCTACTCGTCTTCTTGTTCACTACACGGTTACCCAATATAAGCGAGCTTATGTGATTAGTATTAAATGAGTTTGAATATAATCCCTGTCATTTTTTAGATAGACATTTAATATTTCATACATGTCTACTTATTAAATTAAATTAGTAGTTTTAATCAAGGTAATATTGGTTAAGTTGTGTTTATGAGTATATTAATCCACATTGTCAGGGAGATCCAGAAACCTCTTCGAAAAAAAGCCAAAAAAGGCTCTGAAAATGCTGAGAAGCATCTTATCCAATCAGTATTCACTTAAAGTTTTGCCAGAAAAATCTAGAGAATGAAAGGTCGCATGTCGAGTTTCTGATTGAATGATTATCTATACTACTACTATGTTTACTAGCATTCCAGAATTTTCCGGAAATCCGAGTCTATCTAAAACACTATAAAAACCTAGATTATTTGTGCATAAACGAACCATTAGAGTAAGACGTTCCTTCCATATTTCTCTCTTTTTCTCTTGTGTTCAAGTTTCTGTGTAGACTTAGCCCTTGAGTTACTAGAAGAGCTTATGAACTGAGTCTAGCATTCAATGAAAAGATTTATCACATATGAATGATACCTTGAACACTACTATATACATATATGTAATGAAGCTCTAGTTTACCAATAAGTTACTAATAAGCTGAACTGATATTCACAAATAAGTAGTTTTCCAAGGAAACAGGTCTTCATTGGTAGGAAACCAAATATGTATATATTAAACGAGCATGATTGTTCAGTTGACTAGATTGATGTTATTAAAATAAGGTTCTTCCTTCATACTTGGTAGGTTGATTCAGTATGACAATGAAGAATAATGAATATTGGCGGCGTGCTTGAACATCTGGGTTACCTATTCTGGCTTTCTAGATATTTCATTAAGTTATCTGCTTTTATGTTTGTTTCA